>NW_019154207.1:792521-817274 GCF_002288905.1 Enhydra lutris kenyoni | reverse complement strand
TTTCTTTCTTTTTTTTTCCTTTCTTTTTTTTTTTTTTTCTTTCTGAACCTCTTTTTATCCCCTTTCTCCCCCTCACGATTTGGGATCTCTTCTGATTTGGCTAAAGCATATTTTCCTGGGGTTGTTGCCACCCTTTTAGTATTTTACTTGCTCCTTCATCTACTCTTATCTGGACAAAATGACAAGGCGGAAAAATTCACCACAAAAAAAAGAACAAGAGGCAGTACCAAAGGCTAGGGACCTAATCAATACAGACATTGGTAATATGTCAGATCTAGAGTTCAGAATGATGATTCTAAAGGTTCTAGCCCGGCTCGAAAAAGGCACGGAAGATATTAGAGAAACCCTCTCGGGAGATATAAAAGCCCTTTCTGGAGAAATAAAAGAACTAAAACCTAACCAAGTTGAAATCAAAAAAGCTATTAATGAGGTGCAATAAAAAATGGAGGCTCTCACTGCTAGGATAAATGAGGCAGAAGAAAGAATTAGCGATATAGAAGACCAAATGACAGAGAATAAAGAAGCTGAGCAAAAGAGGGACAAACAGCTACTGGACCACGAGGGGAGAATTTGAGAGATAAGTGACACCATAAGACGAAACAACATTAGAATAATTGGGATTCCAGAAGAAGAAGAAAGAGAGAGGGGAGCAGAAGGTATATTGGAGAGAATTATTGGAGAGAATTTCCCTAATATGGCAAAGGGAACAAGCATCAAAATCCAGGAGGTTCAGAGAGCCCCCCTCAAAATCAATAAGAATAGGTCCACACCCCGTCACCTAATAGTAAAATTTACAAGTCTTAGTGACAAAGAGAAGATCCTGAAAGCAGCTCGGGAAAAGAAGTCCGTAACATACAATGGTAAAAATATTAGATTGGCAGCAGACTTATCCACAGAGACCTGGCAGGCCAGAAAGAGCTGGCATGATATATTCAGAGTACTAAACGAGAAAAACATGCAGCCAAGAATACTATATCCAGCTAGGCTATCATTGAAAATAGAAGGAGAGATTGAAAGCTTCCAGGACAAACAAAAACTGAAAGAATTTGCAAATACCAAACCAGCTCTACAGGAAATATTGAAAGGGGTCCTCTAAGCAAAGAGACCCTAAAAGTAGTAGATCAGAAAGGAACAGAGACAATATACAAAACTGAAAGAATTTGCAAATACCAAACCAGCTCTACAGGAAATATTGAAAGGGGTCCTCTAAGCAAAGAGAGACCCTAAAAGTAGTAGATCAGAAAGGAACAGAGACAATATACAATAACAGTCACCTTACAGGCAATACAATGGCACTAAATTGATATCTCTCAATACTTACCCTGAATGTTAATGGGCTAAATGCCCCAATCAAAAGACACAGGGTATCAGAATGGATAAAAAAACAAAACCCATCTATATGTTGCCTACAAGAAACTCATCTTAAACCTGAAGACACCTCCAGATTTAAAGTGAGGGGGTGGAAAAGAATTTACCATGCTAATGGACATCAGAAAAAAGCAGGAGTGGCAATCCTTATATCAGATCAATTAGATTTTAAGCCAAAGACTATAATAAGAGATGAGGAAGGACACTATATCATACTCAAAGGATCTGTCCAACAAGAAGATCTAACAATTTTAAATATCTATGCCCCTAACATGGGAGCAGCCAACTATATAAAGAAATTAATAACAAAATCAAAGAAACACATCGACAATAATACAATAATAGTAGGGGACTTTAACACTCCCCTCACTGAAATGGACAGATCATCCAAGCAAAAGATCAACAAGGAAATAAAGGCCTTAAATGACACACTGGACCAGATGGACATCACAGATATATTCAGAACATTTCATCGCAAAGCAACAGAATACACATTCTTCTCTAGTGCACATGGAACATTCTCCAGAATAGATCACATTCTCGGTCCTAAATCAGGTCTCAACCGTTATCAAAAGATTGGGATCATTCCCTGCATATTTTCAGACCACAATGCTCTGAAGCTAGAACTCAATCACAAGAGGAAATTTGGAAAAAACCCAAATACATGGAGACTAAACAGCATCCTTCTAAAGAATGAATGGGTCAACCAGGAAATTAAAGAAGAGTTGAAAAAATTCATGGAAACAAATGATAATGAAAACACAATGGTTCAAAATCTGTGGGACACAGCAAAGGCAGTCCTGAGAGGAAAATATATAGCGGTACAAGCCTTTCTCAAGAAACAAGAAAGGTCTCAGGTACACAACCTAACCCTACACCTAAAAGAGCTGGAGAAAGAACAAGAAAGAAACCGTAAACCCAGCAGGAGAAGAGAAATCATAAAGATCAGAGCAGAAATCAATGAAATAGAAACCAAAAAAACAATAGAACAAATCAATGAAACTAGGAGCTGGTTCTTTGAAAGAATTAATAAGATCGATAAACCCCTGGCCAGACTTATCAAAAAGAAAAGAGAAAGGACCCAAATAAATAAAATCATGAATGAAAGAGGAGAGATCACAACAAACACCAAAGAAATACAGACAATTATAAGAACATACTATGAGCAACTCTACACCAACAAATTTGACAATCTGGAAGAAATGGATGCATTCCTAGAGACATATAAACTACCACAACTGAACCAGGAAGAAATAGAAAGCCTGAACAGACCCATAACCAGTAAGGAGATTGAAACAGTCATCAAAAATCTCCAAACAAACAAAAGCCCAGGGCCAGACGGCTTCCCGGGGGAATTCTACCAAACATTTAAAGAAGAACTAATTCCTATTCTCCTGAAACTGTTCCAAAAAATAGAAATGGAAGGAAAACTTCCAAACTCATTTTATGAGGCCAGCATCACCTTGATCCCAAAACCAGACAAGGATCCCATCAAAAAAGAGAACTACAGACCAATATCCTTGATGAACACAGATGCAAAAATTCTCGCCAAAATACTAGCCAATAGGATTCAACAGTACATTAAAAGGATTATTCACCACGACCAAGTGGGATTTATTTCAGGGCTGCAAGGTTGGTTCAACATACGCAAATCAATCAATGTGATACAACACATTAATAAAAGAAAGAACAAGAACCATATGATACTCTCCATAGATGCTGAAAAAGCATTTGACAAAGTACAGCATCCCTTCCTGATCAAAACTCTTCAAAGTGTAGGGATAGAGGGCACATACCTCAATATTATCAAAGCCATCTATGAAAAACCCACCGCAAATATCATTCTCAATGGAGAAAAACTGAAAGCTTTTCCGCTAAGGTCAGGAACACGGCAGGGATGTCCGTTATCACCACTGCTATTCAACATAGTACTAGAAGTCCTAGCCTCAGCAATCAGACAACAAAAGGAAATTAAAGGCATCCAAATTGGCAAAGAAGAAGTCAAACTATCACTCTTCGCAGATGATATGATACTATATGTGGAAAACCCAAAAGACTCCACTCCAAAACTGCTAGAACTTGTACAGGAATTCAGTAAAGTGTCAGGATATAAAGTCAATGCCCAGAAATCAGTGTCATTTCTCTACACCAACAACAAGACAGAAGAAAGAGACATTAAGGAGTCCATCCCATTTACAATTGCACCCAAAACTATAAGATACCTAGGAATAAATCTAACCAAAGAGACTAAGAATCTATACACAGAAAACTATAAAGTACTCATGAAAGAAATTGAGGAAGACACAAAGAAATGGAAAAATGTTCCATGCTCCTGGATTGGAAGAATAAATATTGTGAAAATGTCTATGCTACCTAAAGCAATCTACACATTTAATGCAATTCCTATCAAAGTACCATCCATTTTTTTCAAAGAAATGGAACAAATAATCCTAAAATTTATATGGAACCAGAAAAGACCTCGAATAGCCAAAGCAATATTGAAAAAGAAAGCCAAAGTTGGTGGCATCACAATTCCGGACTTCAAGCTCTATTACAAAGCTGTCATCATTAAGACAGCATGGTACTGGCACACAAACAGACACATAGATCAATGGAACAGAATAGAGAGCCCAGAAATAGACCCTCAACTCTATGGTCAACTCATCTTCGACAAAGCAGGAAAGAATGTCCAATGGAAAAAATCCTCTTCAATAAATGGTGTTGGGAAAATTGGACAGCCACATGCAGAAAAATGAAATTGGATCATTTCCTTACACCACACACGAAAATAGACTCAAAATGGATGAAGGATCTCAATGTGAGAAAGGAATCCATCAAAATCCTTGAGGAGAACACAGGCAGCAACCTCTTCGACCTCAGCCGCAGCAACATCTTCCTAGGAACTTCGCCAAAGGCAAGGGAAGCAAGGGCAAAAATGAACTATTGGGATTTCATCAAGATCAAAAGCTTTTGCACATCAAAGGAAACAGTTAACAAAACCAAAAGACAACTGACAGAATGGGAGAAGATATTTGCAAATGACATATCAGATAAAGGGCTAGTGTCCAAAATCTATAAAGAACTTAGCAAACTCAACACCCAAAGAACAAATAATCCAATCAAGAAATGGGCAGAGGACATGAACAGACATTTCTGCAAAGAAGACATCCAGATGGCCAACAGACACATGAAAAAGTGCTCCACATCACTCGGCATCAGGGAAATACAAATCAAAACCACAATGAGATACCATCTCACACCAGTCAGAATGGCTAAAATTAACAAGTCAGGAAATGAGAGATGCTGGCGAGGATGTGGAGAAAGGGGAACCCTCGTACACTGTTGGTGGGAATGCAAGCTGGTGCAACCACTCTGGAAAACAGCAAGGAGGTTCCTCAAAATGTTGAAAATAGAACTACCCTATGACCCAGCAATTGCACTGCTGGGTATTTACCCTAAAGATACGAACGTAGTGATCCGAAGGGGCACGTGCACCTGAATGTTTATAGCAGCAATGTCTACAATAGCCAAACTATGGAAAGAACCTAGATGTCCATCAACAGACCACTGGATAAAGAAGATGTGGTATATATACACAATGGAATACTATGCAGCCATCAAAAGAAATGAAATCTTGCCATTTGCGACGACGTGGATGGAACTAGAGGGTATCATGCTTAGCGAAATAAGTTAATCGGAGAAAGACAACTATCATATGATCTCCTTGATATGAGGGAGAGGAGATGCAACATGGGGGGTTAAGGGGGTAGGAGAAGAATAAATGAAACAAGATGGGATTGGGAGGGAGACAAACCGTAAGTGACTCTTAATCTCACAAAACAAACTGAGGGTTAATGGGGTGAGGGGGGTTGGGGGGGTGGGATTATGGACATTGGGGAGGGTATGTGCTATGGTGAGTGCTGTGAAGTGTGTAAACCTGGCGATTCACAGACCTGTACCCCTGGGGATAAAAAGATATTATATGTTTAAAAAAATAAAATTAAAAAAAAAATCAGAGAGATCACACACACACACTTTCATGCACGTGCATATCCACTTACTGAAGGTTTGCATCTCAGCACAATCCCTGTCTCACTGCCGTTGTGCCAAAGTCAAAGATAACAACAAGGAGCATCAGAAATCAGTTGGTGCCTTTCACCCAGGCTGCCTGGGTTTCCCCTCAGTCTCTACTACAGTATTAACTGATACTCACACAAAGAAACGGTTGTGAGTATCCTTTATGACATCATGTGTGTTCACATGGTACTTCTTGTGTTGATCTGGAATTCTGCCTACATCATTGCTATGCCATTGAGCACATGACAATGGCGTCCCTGCTGTGGTAGGGAAAGAACAGGGTGAAAAGTAAACCAACACGTGCCTGGTGGGAACCAATACTTAATCAGAGTTGGGCAGACTCACTAGAGTTTTTTGACCTCCTCACAGAAGTCTAAAAATGATTGTATCCACAGTCCCTTTCTAGATCATGAATATTAGGCTCACAGGGGTTAGGTACATTTCCCTGGATTTCTCAGCCAAGTCAGTGGTGGAGCAGAAATTGTGTCCTCATCGATTGGTCTGCCTCCACATCCTAAGTGTTCCTTCAGCTACTGGGCTGCGTCTCCTTTATTAGTGGACTTTTAGGTCTCAAGGACCAATTTCTGTGAGCAGACAAAGGATGATGTTTTGTGAGCAGGAGTTAGTCTCCTGCTTGGGCGGATCCAGGTGTCTTGGACCAAGTGGAGATATAGGTCTTGAACTAGATGGATAAATCTGTTTGGATCACAGAGTTTGCCAATTAAGAGTCACTTTGAGGTGGCATTGTCTGGCATATAACAGGGCTTAATTAGTATTTAATAAATGAATGTAGGCAATGTAGATTTGTGATAAACAAAACCACTTTTGAGAATCCATACATCTCAACCACTTCCACCCACATCTACTTATTCCAGAAAAAAAAATTGGGCTGCAGAACTATTTCATAAACTGCTTGTAAAGCTACCATGTGTTGGATTTGTCTTTTGCAAAATTAGTATTTTTCACTAGTGTACAGTTAGATCTAGAGCTGATTACCCCCCTCTTGATTAATGCTGAAACTACTGCTTTTCTGATCTGAGGAAAGGAGGATTTTGCAAACTGGTGGCAGAAATGAAGAGAGGGTTTCCTTAAATCTAGCAGATATAGCTGGTGCTGGTATGTGTACGAAGAATGTTCTGGACCTACATGCATGTCTGTGGGTGCTCAGCTTTGTGACAGCCAGTACTGTACTTGTCTCAGAGGAAAGCAAGAGTGTGTGCATGAGCATGTGTGTGTGCATGGGCATGTGTTAATATTATCTGTTTTACATTTGTATAATTAAATTACATTTGTATACATTTATATAGTTAGATTACAGATACATGTATTTCAAATCATGTTGAAAAGTTCATTGCCACACAAAACAGGACCTAATATACATTTTCTTTTCATTTATTATATACTATATATATCCAATTTTTGCTTCTTGTTTTTAATATGCCCTTTAATTTTTTACATCTTTGCATTTTAATATTTGAATTGATTTTCAAATTTAAAGTATTGGAATTCTCTATACAAGGTATTTCTAATGAGGGAAGCCAAATTCCCAGTGGAGCATGGCTTGGGATTTAGGACAGTTCCAAGATTTCAGTCTGTACTCTACAGCTTCCCAGGAGAAGCACATCATATTTTAAATTATAAGAGACAATTTCCTAAGAATATTTACACCAATGTATTTCTCCACTAACAGTGCAAGAGAGTCTAATTTCCTACAGTATGCTTAACCATTCTTACACTTTGACCAAGACATTTCACCTCAAAATGTCCTATGCTGAAATATATACTTATAATTATACGGCTGTGCTTTATATGCTCTTTGACACAGAAAAACAATAGGATCTGGGAGTGACTGATACTGACAGAAGAGAGGTAGAAATGATTGTCCCTTGAATCAAGGATAGGAAAGAAGAGGCATGGTACCTGACATACAGAACAAAAAGGCCAAGGGATGGACGTGCCAGTCAGAAAGATGAGGGTGAGCATTGGGAAGAGAATGAAACACAAATGGGAAAAGCCTATGAGGAACTGAAAAATCCTGGCAATATGCACCTCTCTGGAAACCTTTCTTTCTTACCATGTATAACTTGTCTGTCTTTGTTACTTCATCTTCAAGCTGAACACCAAAGAAAGAGTTCCTATGGTCTAAGAAGGGAGAGATCATACAGGGGAAGAGCATACAGTGATGAGTTTCTTGGACGAAGGGCTAGAGTTCAGAGCGTGTTGGTCCCAGACACCATCGCCAATATTGTCCACCGGACTTTGGGTACCATCTCCGTGTTCATTTCAGCCCTAACACAGAGTCATACATCATTTGTTATGGGCACAGGACTAGAGGTCAGATCAATGAGGGTTTGAATCCTAGTGCTAAATTCTATGTTCTAGGGAAAGTAACTTTGACTTCATGGTGACTCACCTTATTTTTTTTTCCCCTTAAATTGAAAATAGTAACAGTTTTGCCTCATAATTGTGAAAATAAAGTTAATATATGGAAATACATGGAAAACACCTGGAGAAATGCCTGTGACCAAATAAACACTATAAGTAAGTTAGCTATTATTAGGCCAGTACTTAGTACAACATCTGGTGTTTAGTAAAGGATGGATGGGTGTTATTTACATTCATTGTTGTTAGTCCTCTGGGAAATGAGAAGGAAAACAGATGAGTGTATGGGAGAAGATCATGGTGTCAACTATTAATGTATTTATAAAGTAGCAACAGTAAAAACAGGACAGGCTTGGTGGGAAATGATCTGACATTGATCTAATCAAGAGAACCAAAATAAAATGCTTACACTCTGATACAGGCATACAGACTGGTTTGAAAGGGGGCTTACATTCTGAGTTCCAGTATTTTTGCTAAAAATGTATTATTATTTAAAAAATGGTGGGACACCTGGGTAGCTCAGTTGGTTAAGGGTTTGACTTTTGATTTTGGCTCAGGTCATGATCTCAGAGCTGTGAGATCAAGCCCCATGTCAGGCTCCATGCTGCCTAAGATTCTTTCTCTCCCTCTCCCTCTGCCCCTCCCTCCCACTCATGCTCTTTTTCTAAAAAAAACGATTCAAGTTCAAGTGGCAGGCTCAAAAAGCAAGATAGAATACTCCTGATACCTTATGCCATTATGTGAAAGAAAAAAGAGTCAGGATACAAAGCTGTATATTACAGAGTGATGTCAGCAACAAGATTGACTAGGAAGCTACAAGGCTTCCTTCTCCCACAGAGACACTGAGTTAACAACAATATATGAACAAGAATATCTCTGTAGGGACTCTGGAGGTGAACAGAAAAAATACAGCATTCAAGCCCTTATAAAACCAGGGATTTTAGCTAAAGAGGTAGTAAAATTCATGTTGTTTTGTGGGATTGTTCATGCCCCTTTGCCTTTGTGACATACCACAGAACAACCAGGAGGAAGCCGCCCATATTCTTTCTCCTCCCTTGGGATGGAATTAAGAGTGGACCATGTATCCAACATTCTGGCTTATTAGGGGGCTGATTCGGGATGAATTTCTGTCTTGTGTAAATTAGAAAACTTACTGGGCTTGCATCAAAGTTTAGAAAGTGCTGAAAACAGAAGCAAGCAGTAAATGAGAGCTTCAGTTTCACAGGCAGATGCCAGGGAGAGCAAGAGACCAGAAAGGTATGAAAGGTCCTAGAACTTCCAGCAAGGTTGACCTTAGTGAAGGTCATCCCCTGAATGAAACATGTACACAACAACTGGCAGAGCTGGTTGCTTTTTCAAATGCCCAAGTCTCAGCAAAAAATTACAAGGCCTATAAAGAAACAGTGAAATATGGTCCAATTAAAAGAATAAAATAAAACTAAATAAATAATATAAATAATAAACAAATACTAAATATTAATAAGTATATATTAATATAAACATCCATATACTCACATAAATATATTTATATATTACAATATTAATAAATATTTAATAAATATTAATAAGTAAATATAGACACATTAATAAAATAAATAAATAATCTAAATAAAATAATAAATAAAATAAAACTCCAGAAACTGACTGTAAAATAAAAAGATCTATGAGCAATCTGACAAAGAATTTTTTAAAAAAGATTTTACTTATTTATCTGAGAGAGAATGAGAGAGAACATGAAAGGGGAGAAGGTCAGAGGGAGAAGCGGACAACTTACAGAGCTGGGAGCCTGATGCAGGACTCAGTCCCAGGATTCCAGGATCATGACCTGAGCCAAAGGCAGTGGCTTAACCACCTGAACCACCCAGGTGCCCCCAGTCTGACAAAGAATTTAAAATAAATATCCTAAAGATGCTCAATAAGCTAAAAGTGAAAACTGACAGATAACTGGATGAAACAAGAAAACAATGTCTGAACAAAGTGAGTACATCAAGATGATAGAAACTACAAAAAAAGGTAAAAATTTTGGAGCTGCAAAATACAAGAACAACTGAAAATTTGTAAGGTAGAATTGGTAAGGCAGGAGATATAATTAGTGAACACGAAGACAGGTTATCTGAAATCACTGAGTCAGAGGAGCAAAAAGATAAAAGAATAAAGAAAAGTAAGGAGACCTATGGGACTTATGAGGCATTATAAAGAAGAACAATATATGCAGTAGGGGAATCCCAGAAAGAAAAGAGAAAGGGCCAGAGAGCTTTTTTTGCAAAAATAATGGTTCCATACTTCCTACATCTGAGGAAAGACATGAACATGATGATTTAAGAAGCTGAAGAAACTCCAATTAGGATGACTTCAAAGAGAATCACACTAAACTACATTATCAAGTTGCCCAAAGTCAAAGACAATGAGAGAATCTTGTGAGCATCGAGAGAAAAGAAATTTATCATGTACAAGGGAACTTTTTATAAGATTGATTTGCCAGCCAAAACATTGCAGGCTAGAAGGGAGTGAGATGATATATTCTAAGTACTGAAGTAAAAAAAAAAATAACTGTCAACCAAGAATACTGTATCTGGCAAATTACCTTTAACAAATGAAGGAGAAATTAAAACTTTTCCAGATAAACAAAAACTGAGGGAGTTCATTATCACTAGAATTCTTCTACAAGAATTACTAAAGGGAGTCCAAGTTAAAATAAAAGGATAGTAGACAGACACACTATGCTGTGTGAAAATATTAGATTCTGAAATAAAGGTAAATACATGGGCCAATAGAGTAACCTGTACTATTGTAATTTTGGCACATTAAATGACAATGAGAATTTAAATGACAAATATTTTTAAAAACCTATAAATCTATGTTAAGGAATATACAATATATAAAGATGTAATGCACAACTTCAATAGCAAAATGTAGGGCAGGTGGAGGTGTAAAGCAGTTAAGTTTTTGTATGCAATTTAAGTTAAACTGTTATCAATTTAAAACAAATGCTATAACTTTAAGATGTTTTATGTAACTACAATGATAACCACAAAGAAAAAAATCTATAGAATATATGAGAAGGGAATCAAACCATATCACTACAAAACATCAGTTAAATACAGAGGGAGACAGTGAGATAGGAAAGTAGGGACAAAAAAGCTACAAGATATACAGAAAATAATGAACAACAGGGCAATAGTAAGTCTTTCCCCATCAGTTATTGCTTTAAATGTAAATGGATTCATCTCCTCAGTCAAAAGACACAGATTGGCCAAATAGATTTTAAAAAACTTGATCCAAATATATGCTGTCTACAAGAGATTCACTTTAAATCTAAGGACATAGAGAAGCTAGAACTGAAAGTGTGGAAAAAGATATTCTATGCAAATAATAACCAAGAGAGAGCAGCAGTGGCTATACTAATACCAGACAAAATATACCTTAAGTAAAAAACTGCCAGAAAAGACAAAGAAGGACATTATATAATAGTAAAAGGATCAATTTACCAAGATGATATGACAATTATTTACGTATGTATGGACTAAACTACGGAGTTCCTAAATATATGAAGCAATCTTTGATAAAATTGAAGGGGGAAATAGACAGCAACACAATAATAGTAGGAGACTATAATGCCTAACTTTCAATAATAGCAGAACAACCAGACAGAAGATCAATAAGAGAATAGAGGACCTGAGCAACAGTATAGATTAATTGGGTCAAACAAATATATATGAAACACTCCCCCAAGAACAGCATATATTCTTCTCAAGTGCACTGGGACATCTCCAGAATAGACTGCATGCAAGGCAACAAATTAAGTCTTTTTTTAAAAAAGATTTTATTTATTTATTTGAGAGAGAGAAAGGGAATGAGAGAGAGAGAGCATGAGAGGAGAGAGGTCAGCGGGAGAAGCAGACTCCCCGCCGAGCAGGGAGCCTGATGCAGGACTCCAGGATCATGACCTAAGCCGAAGGCAGTCGCTTAACCAACAGAGCCACTCAGGTGCCCAGAGCCATAAGTCTTAACAAACTCAAGAAGAGTGAAATAATACGAAGTATCTTTTCCAATCGCAATGGAATAAAACTAGAAATCAGCAGTATAAGGAAAACTGGAAAATCTATGAATGTACTGAAATTAAACAGCACACTCATAAACAACCAATGGGTCAAAGAAGTAGTCACAAAGGAAATTAGAAACTACTTTGAGACAAATTAAAATGAAAATACAACATACCAAAACTTATGGGATGCAGCACAAGCAACACTAACAAGGAAGTTTATAGTTTTAAACGTGTACATTAAAAAGATGAAAGATCCCAAATCAACAATGAACTTTTATACTTCAAGAAATTAGAAAAAGGACAAGCAAAACCCAAAACTCGCAGAAGGAAGGAAGTAATTAAATAAGAGCAAAGATAAATGGCATAGAGAAAGGAAAAACAATAGAAAAAAATCAACAAAACTTTTGAGTCAGTCTTTTGAAAAGGTAAACAAAATTGACAACCCTCTAGTTAGATTCACTAAGAAAAAAATAAAGATCCAAATAACAAAAGTCAGAAATGAAAGAAGGACATTACAACTGATACCACTGAAATGAAAAGTGTTGTAGGAGTATACTATAAACAATTGTATGCCAACAAATTGGAAAACCTGGAAGAAATAAATTCCTAGAAAAACAGCAACTACCAGGACTGAATCATATCTGAAATAGAAAATGTGAACAGGTCAATTGTGAGTAAGGAGAGTGAATCTATTATCAAAAACCTCCCAACAAGGTAAAGCCCAGGACCAGATGCCTTTCACTGGCGAATTCTATCAAATATTTAAAGAAGAATGAATGCCAAATGAAACCTGTCCAAAAAATTGAAGAAGGAACACTTCCAAGCTTATTCTATGACACCAGCATTTCCCTTATACCAAAGCCAGACAGACACTACAAGAAAACTATAGGCCAATATCCTTGGTGAATATTCATTCAAAACCCTCTAGAAATATGAGCAAACCAAATGCAACACCACATTAAAAGGTTTACACCATGACCAAGTGAAAGTTATCCTTAGGATGCAAGGATAGTTCAACATGTGATAATCAATCATTGTAATACACTACATTAACAGAATGAAGGACAAAAACAAACTCATCATCAAAGTTATGTAGGAAAACAATTTACATAATTTAAGACACTTTCATAATTAAAAAAAAAACACTTGACAAAATAGAGATAGAAGGAAACATCACTAATCAGCAGAGGGATGCAAATAAAAACCACCATGAGATACCACCTACACCTATTAGGATGGCTACAAAAAAAACAGAGTAAGTGTTTGTGAGTATGTGAAGAAATTGGAAGCCTCATGCACTTTTGGTGGAAAGGCAAAACAATATAGCCTTTATAGAAAATAGTATGAAGAATCCTCAAAAAAATTAAAAGTAGAACTACCATATAACCCAGAAATCACAATTCTGGTTATATATTCACAGGAATTGAAAGTGGAGTCTCAAAGAGATATTTGCACATACATGTTCATAACATTATTCATAAACAGCCAAGAGCTAGATGGTAAAATGTTCATTGGTGGAAGAATGGATAAACAAATATTGGTATATGTATACTACAGAATATAATTCAACCTTAAAATGGAAGAAAATCCTGTCACATGCTACAAGATGGATGAACCTTGAAAACATTATGCTTAATGAAATAAGCTGGTCACAATAAGAGAAATACTGTATTATTCCACTCTTATGGTGTATCTTAGGTAGTCAAACTCATAGAAACAGACAGTAGAATGGTAGTTATTAGGGTCTGGTGGAAAAGGGCGAGAGAAGCTGCTGTTTCATATAGTTTCAGTTTTGCAAGATGAAAAAGTTCTGGAGATTGGTTTCACAAATATGTGAGTATACTTAACAGTACTGAACTATATACTTAGAAATGGTTATGATGATAAATTTTATGTTCTGTGCTTTTTGCCACAATTTTTAAAAATGTACATTATAATACATTACTGAGAAGTAAATATTAGTGCAAGTTTATGCTTTGTAGTATGGAGATTTCTCAAAAAGTTGAAGACAGAGCTACCCTATGATCCAGCAATTGCACTACTGGGTATTTACCCCAAAGATTCAAATGTAGTGATTCGAAGGGGCACATGCACCCAAATGTTTATAGCAGTAATATCCACAATAGCCAAACTATGGAAAGAGCCTAGATGTCCATCAACAGATGAATGGATAAAGAAAATGTCTGTATATACTATGCAGCCACCAAAAAACCTGAAATCTTGTCATTTGCAACGACATGGATGAACTAGAAGGTATTATGCTAAGTGAAATAAGTCAATCAGAGAAAGACATCATACGATCTCACTGATATGAGGAATTTGAACAAGGCAGAGGATCATAGGGGAAGGGAGGGAAAAATGAAACAAGACAAAACTTGAGAGAGAGACAAACCATAAGAGACTCTTAATTTCAGGAAACAAATTGAGGGTTGCTGGAGGGGAGGGGAGTGAGAAGGATGGGGTGACTGGGTGATGAACACTGGGGAGGGTATGTGCTATGGTGAGTACTGTGAAACGTGTAAGACTGGTGATTCACAGACCTGTACCCCTAAAACAAATAATACATTATATGTTACTAAATAAAAAAAAAGAAAGTTTATGTTTTGATTTACAAATACAAACATAAAGAAATCAAGGTAAAGGAACATAAGAATGTCAACTGTGTTTAAAAATGGTTGGCTGGAATGCAGATATTTATACTTTCATGTCCACGATTCACTTGTATACAAGGCTGGGTTGAGGTTTTGTCAGGTGTTTGAGGGGGAAGCACTACTCTTATTGACTCATTATGCAGCACAATAGAAACAATTTATTATTGATAATCAGATCCCCCGTCTTCTGATTAATAAGCTGCAACAATTTGGAAAATTCACCCAATTTATCCTGATCTCAAATTACTTACATGTAAAAATCAGGGATTAAAGCTAACTGCCACCTTAATCAAGGTATAAAGTATATACCACACTACCTTGATCAAGATATAAAGCATAAACCACATGGGTATATACCATGCCAAATTAGTCTCTTTTTCTCGCATGTAAACCTCGATCTACATTCTCTCACTACATATTCATTTTGCCTGCTCTAGAATCTCATTTTTTTAAATGGAATCATATATCCAGTATGCCTTTGTGTCTGGCTTCTTTAAGTCAGCACAATGTTTTTGAGATCCACCCATGTTTTTGTCTTTTTTTAATTGCTGAGTAATATCCTATCATATGTATCTGTATACCTTTGATAAAATTTTAATGAGACTTCAGGAATAAGTGAAAGTAGATTTTTATGTTAAATCAGCCATATTTCTTGATCAGTTTTCTATTCTTTTACAATATATATAATTTCTTCCTTTATCATACTTTTATCTCTCTAGAAAATATTATCTTAAGGTCCTATTCTACTTTTTCTATTTTTTTTTATATTCTTTCATTACAAATCATTTGATTTGTTGAGTTCTTTCTGTCTCTTCCATCCTTACCCTGGGTCATGATTGTCTCCTGCAAAGAAAGCTTCACTGCCAAGTCAGCACTGTGCTCATGGGTATTTAGCTTTCATCTACACCTTGTTTGTTACTATTGGCATATCATATGTATTTATTAATGTAATATTATTATTCCAAAACCACAAGTGTAAAATTTTGAAGTGAAATATTGTTAAATATTTGCACTGTCATCATTTAAATCATTCAGGTAGTTCTGGACATTGTTCACATACTAGAGCCACTTGGGGAGACTGAAAAAAAGAGGAAGGAGTTAAGATGGCAGAGTAGTAGGGGGACCTTAAGCTTGCCTCATCCCTCGAACACAGCTAGATAAATATCAAACCATTCTGAACACCCAAGAAATCGATCTGAGGATTGAGAGAACAAAGCTGTACATCTGTAAGTAAAAAAATGACCACCCATGGAAGGTAGGAGCTGCAGAGAGTTGATTTGGAGGGGAAAAGACTGTAGGTGCTATTAAGTGGAGGGAGCCTTGACCACAGAGAGGAGAGAGAGAGAAAGCAGCAGGTAGGAGATTACACAAGAAAAATTCTTCCCTAAAACCACTGACTGGGAAAAGGAAGGGGGACTGAATACCACAAGTTACTATAAGCATCAGAGTGCAAAGTCTGAAGTTTTAGAAGTCCATGCCATCACCAGGGTCATGCCTGGTGGGCTTAGCGGTGCTCCTGTGGGGAAGGAGGGCAGAGATCCGAGAGTGGGCGGTGTGGTCTGAAGTCGCATGGGGAGAAACAATTCGCCTTCTTGGAGTGCATTTGGGAATGGTGGCATAGCCTCTCTGGGGACAAAAGAACTGGCAGTGGCAATGTGCTGCCCTGTTCCCTAGCATAAGAACAAAGACACCAGCAGAGGGGAGCAAACCTTGGTGCCGACTTTTTGCTGCACTTTACTATAATGTCTGAATCACATTGCAGTTGTGCAACCCACAAACGAGAAAAGTGCGGTTAGACCCTCCCCCAGAGGACCAGTGTAGGTCCAGACCATGTGGGTTCCTAAAATTTGGAGTTTTGAAACCCAGCTACAGGTCTGAGATAAAACACAGGCGTACTGTGCAACCTGGCAGGCAGATAGCTCAGACACAGACAGGGGGAAGGCATGGATATGACAGAAACCAGGGGCACAAGATGGGTGATTGTTCTTCTGTGAACAGTGAGAGGTGTAAACTCCCTGCTTCAGGGACAAGAGTGGGATGAGGCCATTCCCTATCCCTGCCATCAGCCCTGAAAGAGTTCAGTGAGCAACATAGTGCCGCCAGTGGAGGCTGAAGCTGCTTATAGCAATCCCCATCCGCCAGCAACCTGCAGGAGCATCTTTCCTCGGCAGTTCTCCTGGAATAAGTGCAGCAGGCCCCACCACTAGAAGACCAGAACAACCCCTCATAGGCACCAAATTTACTGATCATAGAGTGCTGCAAAGCTTCAGATCTGGGGGGAAATAGGATCTAGCCGTTGCTGCCGTTGCTTCTTCTTCTTTCTTCTTCTTTCTTTCTTCTTCTTCTTTCTTCTTCTTTATTCTTCTTTCTTCTTCTTTCTTCTTCTTCTTTCTTCTTCTTTCTTCTTCTTTTTCTTCTTCTTCTTTTTCTTCTTCTTAATCTAGTTTCTTTTAACAAGCAGACCAAAAGACACAGAGTTAAAACTTGCCATACAGTGGACAAGGTCCAAACAACCCCTACTGTAAGCAAAAAGAAATTCTGCAGAGGACTGACCTGAGGTAGGAGTAGCCAAAACACAGAGGCAGAGTGCATATAGGACTTTTTTGGGGGGGACCTTTTTGGGGACCTCTTCTTAATATAGCCATTACTCTCAGAAGCAGGAATATATCAGGCTTTTCTAACAAACATGCAAAAAAACAGTGACCTAGACAAAATAATAGGACAGAGGAATTCACCCCAAAAGAAAGAACAGGAAGAAGTTAAAGTCCAGGGATTTAATCAATACAGATATAAGATGTCTGAACCAAAATTTAAAACAACAATTATAAGGATATTATCTGGGCTTGAAAAAAACATAGAAAACATTAGAGGATCACTTACTGCAGAGATAAAAGAACTAAAAACTATTCAGGCTGAAATTAAAAATGCTATAACTGAGATGCGAAACTGACTAAATGCCATGACAATGACGATGGATGAAGCAGTGGAATAAATCAGTAATATGGAAGATAAAATTCTAGAAAATAATGAAGCTGAAAAGAAGAGGGAAAGAGAGGTATTGGATCACAAATGTAGATGTAGGGAACTCAGCAACTCCTTAAAGGTTAATAATATTTATATCATAGGAATCCCAGAAGGAGAGAGAAAAAAAGGGGCAGAAGGTTTATTTGAGCAAATTACACCTGAAAACTCCTAATCTGAGTAAGGTCATAGACATTGAAATCTGAGAAACAGAGGGAACTCCCATTAAA
Organism: Enhydra lutris kenyoni; assembly: GCF_002288905.1. NCBI lineage: Eukaryota > Metazoa > Chordata > Mammalia > Carnivora > Mustelidae > Enhydra > Enhydra lutris. The sequence continues at coordinate 799,500 of NW_019154207.1, read as the reverse complement.
TTCAACAAAAGCTGGCCATCACTAAGACATATCATAGTCAAACTCACAAAATACACAAAAAAGGAAAGAATCCTGAAAGCAGCAAGGGAAAAAAGTCCTTAACCTAGAAGGGAAGATAGATGAGGTTGCAGCAGAGGTGTCCACAGAAACCTTGGTAAGCCAGAAGTGAGTGGCATGATATATCCAACATGCTGAGTGGAAAAAACATGCAACCAAGTATACTTTATCTGGTAAGGCTGATACTCAGAATAGAAGGAGACATAAAGAGTTTCTCAGATAAACAAAAACTGAAGGAATTCATGACTACTAAACTGGCCCTGCAAAAAATATTAAAGGGGACTCTCTGAGTGGGGAAAAAAAGACCAAAAGCAACAAAGACCAGAAAGGAACAGAGAACATCACCAGAAACAGTAACTTTATAGGTAATACAATGGTGCTAAATTAATATTTTTCAATAATCATTCTGAATGTAAATGTACTAAATGGTCCAATCAAAAGACATAGGGTTTCAGAATGCATATACATAAAAAAGACCCATCTATATGCTGCCTATAAGAGGCTCATTTTAGACCTAAAGACATCTGCAGATTGTAAGTGAGGGGATGGACTGTGGAAATAAATGCTTACAGACATTAAAATAAAGCTCGGGTAACCATACTTGTACCATAAAATCTATATTTTAAACCAAAGGCTGTAAATAGAGTTGAAGAAGGGCATTGTATCATAATTAAAGGGTCATCCATCAAGCAGATCTAACAAGTGTAAATATTTCTGCTCCGAACTCAGGAGCAGCCAAATATATAAATCAGTTAACAACAGACATAAAGAATCTCATTGATAATAATACAATACTTTAACACCCGACTTAAAGCAATGGACAGATCATCTAAGCATAAAATCAACAAGGAAACAATGGTTTTGAATGACACACTGGACTGGATTGAGTTAACAGATGTATTCAGAACGTTTCATCCTAAAGCAGCAGAATACTCATTATTTTCGAGTCTAAATGAAACATTCTCCAGAACAGATCACACACCATGCATATTTTCAGACCACAATGCTATGAAACTTGAAATCAACCACAAGAAAAAAATTTAGAAAGACTACAAATACATGGATGTTAAAGAACATCTTAGTAAAGAATGAATGGGCTAACCAGGAAATTAAAGAAGAAATAAAAAATATACATGGAAGCAAATGAAAATGAAAACACAACAGTCCAAAACCTTTGTGATGCAGCAAAGGCAGTCTTAAGAGGGAAGTATATTGCAATACAATAAGCCTACATCAAGAAGCAAAAAAAAGCCTCAGATATACAACCTAAACTTACACCTAAAGGAGCTAGAAAAGGAAGAGCAAATGAAGACTAAAGCCAGCAGAAGGGAAGTAATAGATTGGAGCAGAAATAAATGATATAAACAAAACAAAACAAAAAACCCACAGTAGAACACGTCAACAAAACTAAGAGCTGGTTCTTTGAAATATTTAACAAAATAGATAAACTCCTAGCCAGACTTATCAAAAAGAAAAAAAGAAAACACCCAAATAAATAAAATCATGATAGAAGGAGGGAGATCACAACCAACACCACAGAAATGCAAATAATTATAAGAGAATATTATAAAAAATGATATGCCAACAAAGTGTGCAGTGAAGAAGTGGACAGATTCCTAGAAACATACAAACTACCAAAACTGAAACAGGAAGAAATAGAAAATTTGAACAGGAACCATAACCAGCAAAGAAACTGAAAAACTTTCCATGGTCATAGATTGAAAGAACAAATATTGTTAAAAATTTTATACTACCCAAAGAAATCTACAGATAACCAACAACATTTTTCAAAAAGCTAGAACAAACAACCTTAAAATTTGTATGGAACAACAAAAGACCCCAAATAGCCAAAGGAATGTTGAAAAAGAAAACTAAAGCTGGTGGCCTCATAATTCTGGACTTTAACCTGTGTTACAAAGCTGTATCCATCCAGCATAATCTCCTTCAGTCCCGTCCATGTTGATACAAAAGTTGGGTATTCATTCTTTCCTTTCTGATGGAGGCACAATATTCCATTGTATATATGGACCATATCTTCTTTATCCATTTGTCTGTTGAAGGGCATCTTGGCTCTTTCCACAGTTTGGTGACTGTGGCCATTGTTTCTATGAACATTGGGGTACAGATGACCCTTCTTTTCACTACATCTGTATCTTTGGGGTAAATACCCAGTAGTGCAATTGCAGGGTCACAGGGTAGTTCTATGTTTAATTTCTTTTTTTTTTAAAGATTTTATTTATCTGACAGAGAGAGATCACAAGCAGTCAGAGAGACAGGCAGAGGGAGAGGGGGAAGCAGGCTTCCCGCTGAGCAGAGAGCCCGATGCGGGGCTCAATCCCAGGACCCTGAGATCATGACCCTAAGGCAGCGGCTTAACCCACTGAGCCACCCAGGTACTCCTATGTTTAATTTCTTAAGGAAGTCAGTTAACATATGGTTTCACTTACTTGTGGAGCATAAGGAATAACATGGAGGATATTGGGAGAAGGGAGTTGGGGGAAATCAGAGGGGGAAACAAACCATGAGAGACTGTGTACTCTGAGAAACAAACTGAGGGTTTTGGAGGAGAGGGGAGTAGGGGTTTGAGTGAGCCTGGTGGTGGGTATAAAGGAGGGCACGTACTGCATGGAGCATTGGGTGTGATGCATAAACAATGAATCTTGGAACACTGAAAAAAAATAAAAGTTTAAAACAGAAACAAAAACAAAAACAAAAACAAAAAAACAAAGCTGTAAACATCAAGACGGTATGATATTGGCACAAAACCAGACAAATGGAAATGAATAGAAAACCCAGAAATGGACCTATATAACTATACGATCAACTAGTCTTTGACAAAGCAGGAAAGAATATCCAATGGAAAAAGACAGTTTCTTCAAATAATGATGGGAAAACTGGACAGCAGCTTGCAGAAGCATGAAACTGGAACACTTTTTATACTATACACAAAAATAAATTCCAAACAGATGAAAGGCCTAAATGTGAGACAGGAATCCATCAAAATCCTAGAGGAACACACAAACAGCAATCTCTTTTACATTGGCCATAGCAACTTATTACTAGACATGACTCTACTAGCTGACTCTAAAACTAGAAGCAAGAGAAACAAAACAAAAAATGAACTAATGGGACTTCATCATGATAAAAATCTTCTACACAATGAAGGAAACAATAAAACTAAAAGGCAACCTAAGGAATGGTAAAAGATATTTATAATATGACACATCTGACAAAGGATTAGTATCTAAAATCTATAAAGAACTTCTTAAACTCAATGCCCAAAAAAGAAATAATCCAGTTTAGAAACGGGCAGAAGACATGAATAGACATTTTTCCAAAGATGACATTCATATGGCCATCAGACATGAAAATACGCTCAACATCACTCATCATCAAGGAACTACAAATTAAAACCATGATGTGATACCACCTCGCACCTGTCAGAATGGTTAAAATTAATAACACAGGAAACAACAGATATTGGTGAGTATGTGGAGAAAGGGGAACCCTCTTACATTGTTGGTGGGAATACAAACAGAGCTGCAGCCACTGTGGAAAACAGTATGGAGGTTTCTCAGAAAGTTAAAATAGAACTACCCTAAGATACAGCAATTGCACCACTAGGTATTTACCCAACAGATACAAAAGTACTGATCTGAATAAGCACATGAACCCCTATGTTTATAGCAACATTATCTACAATAGTCAAACTATGAAGAGCCCAAATGTCCATCAACTGATGAATGGATAAGGAAGAAGTGGTATATACATACAGTGAAGTATTTCTTAGCCATCAAAAAAAAAGAAATCTTGCCATTTGCAATGATGTGGATAGAGCTAGAATGCATTATGATAAGTGAAATAAGTCAGTCAGAGAAAGACAAATACGATATGATATTACTCCTATGTGGAATTTAAGATATAAAACAGATAAACATAGGGGAAAAATAGAAGGGAAAACAAATCATAAGAGAGTTATATGTAAGTCATGAATCATAAATTATACTCCTGAAACCAATATTACACTATATGTTAACTAACTAGAATTTAAATAAAAATTTGAGAAAAAGAAATTTTAAAAAGTGAAAAAATGCTGGCACCAAGGTATACCTACAACAATTAAAGCAGAACTGGAATCAGACTAGACAACTACATTTTTAAACTCTCCACATGACTGCAGTGTGCAACCGAGACTGAAAATTACTATGTTAAACTGTCAGTTTTTGGTTTATGCTTGCCAGAAGATCCTAGGAATGATTTCCATCTCATTTGCTGACTTTCCACTTACGGCTATTTTGGAGACCTAGTGATTCCATTAGCATAGAGCAGGGAATTGGCAAACTACGGCCCATGGACCAAACCTTTTCTGTGGCCTGTTTTTGTGGGCCCTGCAAGCTAAGAATGGCTTTTACATATTTGAATGGTTAAAAAATCAATTCCCACACCTGAGCCATAATACCACAAGCAAATGGACTACTGAGAAAAAAAACCCTAGAATGAAGTCACAATTGACTACAGTAAATCTTCCTGGGCTTAGCCAAAGGGACTTCCAGCCATTTACCAGTTACTGTGCACTTGTTTTAAGGACAAGTGCTCTAAGCCAGAGTTCAACAATTATTTCTGGAAAGGGTCAAATCATAAATATTTGAGACTTTGCAGGCTTTTCAGTTTTTGATGGAGCTGTTCAAATCTATTGTTTTCAGCCAAAGGCTGCCATGCATATAGCATGGGCTCTGTTCTGGTAAAAGTTTTTATATATGGCTACAGACATGAGAATTTCAAATAATTTTCATGTGTCATAAAATAATACTGTTTTAAATTGAAGAAATAGAAAATAATATAAAGAGTTCTCTTTCTTTTCTTTTTTTTATAAAGATTTTATTTATTTATTTGACAGAGAGAGAGATCACAAGTAGGCAGAGGCAGGCAGAGAGAGAGGGGGAAGCAGGCTCCCCGCCGAGCAGAGAGCCCAATGTGGGGCTCGATCCCAGGACCCTGGGATGATGACCTGAGCTGAAAGCAGAGGCTTTAACTCACTGAGCCACCCAGGCACCCCAAGAGTTCTCTTTCTTAATTTAAAAAGGATTCCTGACAAATAATGCATGAAAAGGCAAAATTACTGTTCAATCTTAATTAGTTATAGAAATGCAAAAAAATTGGAAATAATAGCAAAACAAATCCAGCAATGGGTAAAACAGATAACACAACATAACAAAGTTGTGTTTATCCCAAACTTGCAGTGTGACTTAACATTAAGAGATCCATAATATAATCCATCACATTAATAAGATAAAGCAGGAAAAGGATAATCATCACAAAGATTTCAGAAACAGGGGTATAAATAAAATTTAGTAACCAATCAAGATTAAACAACAACTCTCAGCTGACCAAGAATAGAGAGCTATTTCTTTAAACTGATAACATGTATTTTTTAAAAAAGACTACAACAAACACCATACATAATTGTGAAACATTAAAAGCATTCCATATTAAATCAGATAATCAGTTCTTTTTTTAAAAAAATATTTAAGAGAGCGAGAACACGAGTAGGGGGAGGGACAGGGGGAGAAGGAGAGAATATAAAGCAGACTCTGCACTGAGCACAAAGCCCAGCGTGGGGCTCAGTCTCACAACCTTTAGATTATGATCTGAGCCAAAATCAAGAGTCTGATGCTCAACCAACTGAGCCACCCAGTCACCCTCATATGATCAGTTCTCTTCAACATCTGAGTCTCCTAGGCAGTGAGTTAACCAAAATAAATAAATGCATACATATATACATAAATTCATAACTGTAAAAGTGAAGAAACAAAACTCTTCTTAAAAAATTCCAGAGAATCTACAGAAAATTATAAGACTAGAGATTGACCAGTTTACTGGATGTAATACTATATATACAAAAGAATTGTAACAAATAGAAAATAATATATCATTGTGAATATATCATTTACAATAGCAAAAAGATTTGGTTCTGTGAAATATTCTGTGAACTGCCTCTCTTGGCAACTCTCACTTATAAACTTCATGATGTTCTGTTAAAGCAGCCTGAAAGGACTAAGACACTACCTCTCTCTTTGATATTCAAATTGCATATTAGCATAGTTATCTTAAAAATATGACAATATAAAAATCTTTTTACCTTTATTTCTATATGTCTCATATTTATCTGATGGAAGAACATATTTTTGTTGTTGCTGTCTTTTGGACATAGTATTTTGTGTATCAAACCTGGAAATGCTGAAATGAGAGAAAAGGTAAAGTGGATATGAGAAATAAAAATATTACACATGACAACATTCTTTAAGTGCCTATCAAACGATATCTCAAAACCTCACAAATGTAAACACAGTCCTTTATTTGCTGAATTTTACTCATCACTACCACCTGTGTGATTTTTATGTATCACCCATAATTTTACTTAATATGTTTTTCTTAAATAAATTTACTATTTTTTCCACATGAAGAACAGGAGGAAGGAAAAGAGTTTTCAAGGATTCTAAGAAGCAATGGTTAGAAAATCAGGAGAAAAATCAGAAGCTAATGGTGTCTGGTTGGATTAGTTTAAGCTACTTAGAGATCCCTAGAACAAAAATATATGCACCCAAATGTGCACTTTGAAAACCTGTTGGACTACAAAGTAAATCTAATAAAAACATTCTAAAACTTCAGATAATGGCTACTGTCACACTTAAAAATATTTTTTAATACATTTGAACTTTCACACTTTCATTGAAAAAATATCTGATTTTTTTAATTAAAGATTTTTATTTATTTATTTGACAGAGAGAGATCACAAGTAGGCAGAGAGGCAGGCAGAGAGAGAGGAAGGGAAGCAGGCTCCCCGCTGAGCAGAGAGCCTGATGTAGGGCTCGATCCCAGTACCCCGGGATCATGACCTGAGCCGAAGGCAGAGGCTTAACCC
>NW_019154207.1:776846-792511 GCF_002288905.1 Enhydra lutris kenyoni | reverse complement strand
ACTGAGCCACCCAGGCGCCCCCAAAATATCTGATTCTTTGAAAGTCTCTTCTTCCCTCTCTCCACAGAATCAAAGAAGAAAGAAATTAAAATCAGATTTGGAATCATTTATACAAATTGGCATCTAGGAGGTCTCTGGTATCTTTTTTTTTTTAAAGATTTTATTTATTTATTTGTCAGAGAGAGAGAGGGGGGGAGAGAGAGCAAGCACAGGCAGACAGAATGGCAGGCAGAGGCAGAGGGAGAAGCAGGCTCCCTGCTGAGCAAGGAGCCCGATGTGGGACTCGATCCCAGGACGCTGGGATCATGACCTGAACTGAAGGCAGCTGCTTAACCAACTGAGCCACCCAGGCGCCCCCAAAATATCTGATTCTTTGAAAGTCTCTTCTTCCCTCTCTCCACAGAATCAAAGAAGAAAGAAATTAAAATCAGATTTGGAATCATTTATACAAATTGGCATCTAGGAGGTCTCTGGTATCTTTGATAACAGCACAGACAATGGCAGAGGAGTCCAATACAGACAAGCTAATACGGCAGGGTGATAATCAAGAGCAGGGTTTAGGGGCGCCTGGATGGCTCAGTCAGTTAGGTGGCAGCCTTCGGCTGAGACATGATCCCAGGGTCCTGGGATCGAGCCCCACATGGGGCTCCCTGCTTAGCAGGGAGCCTGCTTCTCCCTCTGCCTCTGCCTGCCCGCCGCTTCCCCTGATCGTGCGCTCGCTCTTTCTCTGTGTCAAATAAATAAAATCTTAAAAAAAAAAGTAGGGCTTTAGTGTGGGGCTGGGGAAGAGGAATGGCAACGGGGTCCCACCGCATTTCTAGAGACTGGCCATTGAGAGAAGTACATGAACCCCAGGGGCATCCTCTCAAGCCAACTCTCTGAGTAAAGATCAAGTATTTACTGGTGCCCCGCCCACCCAAGTGCCGCTCGCCACGCCAGGACATAAAAGTTGGTGGAAAGGAAGGGATCTGAACCGGAGTCTCAGGAAAATTCTCCCTTTGCCAGGGTGCAGACCACAGGGTCTTCTTTATGTATAGGTCTGACTCCTCAGAAAGCTAAGTTGAGCCACACTTCAGGAGACTCCACACACTTAAAAACACAGACACTCGCACACGACTATAGGGGGATCACGGGACTGCAGGATCCCCATAATCCACAGCTATCGGGGGTCTACCTGACTTCCAGAGACTTGACTGGCAGGGTCCACATGACAGAAAGATCTAAGTGACTTCAGGGTTCAGAAGCCTCCGATTTTCACGTGACTGCGAAATCTGAGCCTCGCGTGACCATAGGATATAGGTAACCAAAAGCGATTGGGTAGCTGCTTTGCTCACGTGACTGCTACGTAATGGTAGGCGCCACATGGTTGCTGACTCATAGATTTACAGTTTGGTAGTCCACAATCTTCAGTGATAGAGACAACCGAGCCTGATATATGACCATCATCCTTATGACCTCGGAAACAGGACACCCATATGATTTTGAGAGCTCAAGTTTCCACATGCCACATGACAGGAAAAAAAAATCACCTGATGGGCAGGATTTAAGAGTCCGTGATTCTGTAGTGACTTGATGCTGAATCTACCACATGATCATAGTGGCAACCGGTTCAGAGAGACCAGGTGACCTTAGGGTTTAGAAGCCCATGGTATTGACATGACCAGTATGTGTGGGTCTGTCACATAATTGTAGTGTTCACATGATGACAGTATTCATGTGACAACAGCCTTAGGATCCCACAGTGCTTAAATGCTGGGTCAGCTTGGTAATAGTTGGGTACAACGACGGTAGGATTCTCCCAATCTGCATGTTTTAGGAGACCATTCTCTTCATGAGATCTGGAGATCTGAGATTGCCCACATTCCTGGGCTCCCTAGTGATGGTGGTGGCTCCAAGTGACTTTCCTCAGCACACAAGGTTGGGCTTTGCCTGCCCCACCCCTTTTTAATGTGCTAATTCTGTTATTTTTCTAATAATATATGAAATTTAAGACATAAATTAATACACAACAATGAAATGGGTCCTCCCTAAAACCATAACAATTGCCATATTGTGGCGATTACTTCAAAAGCCTGAGTGGTTACCGAGAAGCATTGTTGATTTAATTTTGTGGAAGTCTAAAGGAAACTAAAGTAAACCAAGTAAGTGAATTTTAGCTGTTAATTTGAAAAAAAAAGTATAATAATTACTAAGAGTCAAGGGCTTAAAAATATTAACTCATTTAATAGTGGTAATTCTATGGAGTATGTACTATCTTTATTTTTTCAGTTTTCACAGATGAGGAAGTTGAAACACATATGTGTTAAGTCACTTGCCTAAGAAGTTAGAATTTATAGATGTCAAGCCAGGGATTGCTTCCAGACACTCTGGATCCAAACTTTGTGTTTTGATCACCCACTAGATTCTCCAAAAAAATTAATATTAATTCAGTCTTCCTTATTCAGAATAAATGGACAGCCAGAAACTTTTCAGTTTCTGAAAAGTTGAGATAATGGAGGACCTCTTTGAAATGCCATTTAAATAATTTCAGGTACTACCAGTAATTAGAACTAATAAAACAAAATTGAAACTAATTAAGACCCTTAGATTTATTTTAATGTATAAATATAATTGTAATAATATATATAATATTCATTTATATAATATGTGGTATATAATGTTAAATGATAGTTGAAAACATCTCCTTTTAGATAAATACCAAAAAAAGAAATATTGCAGAATTTAAACATAATACCTGGCTTTTGCTGGAATTACAAAAATTAAAAATGAGTAGAATCTGAATTAGGTATTACTGTGTATATTAGATATACTATGAACTTTCCTAGAAAGACCAAAGAAGAATATACAATGCAGTTTTTTTTAAATTGCAGTTTTATGAACACCTCTTTTGCTGATTTGTGTGGGAAACTGAAGCTTTTGTATGTATATCCATAATAAATTTGATGTGGCCTTACTGGTTTGCTGACTTGGGAAAAAAGTGTTATAAAAGCAATGGTATTATTTTGCAAAGTACCTGCAATATAACATAGTTACATAAATAAGCTGAAGAAAATTCGACAGAGAAAATTTTGTACTATGGTTAAATTTGAATATTTTAGTAAGGATGACAACAGACTGTGTGTTTGTAGTTCTTTTTTTTTTAAAGATTTTATTTATTTATTTGACAGACAGAGATGACAAGTAGGCAGAGAGGCAGGCAGAGAGAGAGGTGGAGGCAGTCTCCCTGGGGAGCAGAGAGCCCGATACGGGGCTTGATCCCAGGACCCTGGGATCATGACCTGAGCTGAAGGCAGTGGCTTAACCCACTGAGCCACCCAGGTGCCCCGTGTGTGTTTGTAGTTCTAAGACTACTGAAGGAAGTTGTGATTTTTTTTCAAGTGACTATAATTTGTGAAAATTGGTGTTCTATAGATAATTTTGGAAGAATCATTTATGGAACACATGTAAATGCAGGTTATGAAAATGAAGCCATGTATTTACAATAAAACCTATTATGAAACTTCAAATTGGATTTAGGAAGCCTCTGTGTACAGTCACAGGAGTCTGACATCAAGATCTGATGCCTGGCCCAACTCTAGTCTCTGTAAGTACTTACAGATGGACAGATCACAGTGTAAGACATAGCAGAATTGCACCTATCCCACTTATGCTCAAGCGATACTTAGACATTTTGATGGTGATCAAGATCAGCTTCTTTCATTAAAAGATGAACAGTGAAATTCTAATTATAACTTTTCTTCAGAAAAGTCAGATTTTCTCCTGTCAGACCTGATAGTCATATCATATATTTTTTCCTCTGAGATGATTACCAGGAATATTTTAGGATTAAAAAAATGTTTAGTTACATCAACAAGTGCCTGTCAGCACACTCTAATACACATGGGGGGGGGTGCCTGACAATAATATAAATAAAAAATCTTTTGGGGCGCCTGGGTGGCTCAGTGGATTAAAGCCTCTGCCTTCGGCTCAGGTCATGATCCCAGGGTCCTGGGATCGAGCCCCGCATCGGGCTCTCTGCTCGGCAGGGAGCCTGCTTCCTCCTCTCTCTCTCTCTACCTGCCTCTCTGCCTACTTGGGATCTCTATCTGTCAAATAAAATAAAATAAAAAATCTAAAAAAAAAATCTTTCTCTTAGTTTTACTGGTCATTGATCATCACTTTATTTTCATCTTTTCTGTGACAGGCTATTATACCTGCTTTATAACCTGCAAAACTCTGCAACATGTTCATAATGCCTGTATTAGACTATTTGGGCTGCCATAACAAAAATACTTCAGACTAGGTGGTTTAACAACAGAAATTTGTTTCTTATGGTTCTGGAGGCTAGAAGTCCAAAATCAGGTATTGTTATGTTTGGTTTCTTCTGAGGCTTTTCTCCCTGGTTTGCAGATGGGTGCCTTCTTGCTGTTTTTTCACATGATGGTCTCTATGCACACACGATCCTGGCGTCTGTGTGTCTTAAGCTCCTTTAAAAAAAACCAAAATGGATTTACTTATTTAAAATTTTTATATTTGAGTATAATTGACACACAATTTTATGTTAGTTTCAGGTGTACAACATAGTGGTTCAACTTCTGTATAGGTTGTGCTATGTGCACAAGTGTCACCATACAATGCTATTATAATATCACTGACTATATTCCCTATGCTGTGCCTTTTATTCCCGTGACATTCTATCCATAACTGAAAGTCTGTATCTTCCACTCCTCTTCACTCATTTTGCCCATCTCCCACTTCCCTTCCCCTCTGGCAACAATTGTTTGTTCTCTGTATTTATGGGTCTGATTCTGCATTTTTTTAAGCTCCTCTTAGTATGAAGACACCAGTCAGAATGGATTAAGGCGGGGCGCCTGGGTGGCTCAGTGGGTTAAGCCGCTGCCTTCGGCTCAGGTCAATGATCCCAGGTCCTGGGTTCAAGCCCCACATCGGGCTTTCTGCTCAGCAGGGTGCCTGCTTCCTCCTCTCTCTCTGCCTGCCTCTCTGCCTACTTGTGATTTCTCTCTGTCAAATAAATAAATAAAATCTTTAAAAAAAAAAAAGAATGGATTAAGGCATATAACAGCCTCACTTTAACTTAATCATGTCTTTAAAGATCCCATTTCCAGATGTAGTCATATTCTGAGGCACTGGGAATTAGGACTTCAACATATGACTTTTGGGAGAAATAATCCAGTCAAAATAAAGCCCAGTGTTAAGATGGCATTATTATGAGACAACAGAACAGAGACAGGAACAAGTACACAGAGCAGGCAGGAGGATGGCATGTTAGGCTTTCAATATACTATAGATTCTCCAGTTCATATGACTCTCTAAGGGCCAGTAACTTCCAAGCTTTGGACTGAGAAATTTGCTTTGCCACTACCTTGACCTGGGTATATATACTGGCTCCCAAAGGATGGGAGCCAGTATATTGTATTAGTTAATATTTCATAGCTTAAAGTTTAACACTTTCCTATTATCAATATACCTCCCATTTTCTTTTAAGACACTCAATCTTCCTTAACCTTAACTTTCTAATTAGATATAGAGATAAAATAATTAGTTACACTCCTCAAATTGTTTAAAGAATTAAATGAAATTTAAGTGTATTTCTGCATATCATAAGGACTAAGTGTTCTATTGGGTGGAATTTTGAGAAATCTAGTTCCTCAACCTTTTATTTACACAATGGACAGGCTCCTGGTGAACAGCTTTCTGTTCTAGTTCATGTCACAGCTTTGTCTATGAGACATGCAGAGGGGGAAGAGTCAACTTTATAAACTGGGGTTAGACACTATAGGGACCCAAACACTTCCCTTACCTCAGAACCCCTTTCTTTCTCTGTATAGACTCTGAAGCTTCAGGAAGACAAGGACATTGCCTGATTTTTTTTATGGTCCTATTTTCCCTTCTTATCATTATACTTGACATGCACTAGGTGCTTGGATGAATGAATGAATAAATGAATGAATGAATGAATTATAGTTATATTCCAGGCATGTATCTTTCTTCCCTTTAACTGTTAATAGCCCCCTGGCAGACCAGGACCCCAGGTATGCAGCCAGTGCTCCCAAGTGATTCAGCATAAATTTATGGAAGGGAAACCTATGCTTGGCTCTAACTTGATGAGTTTCAGAGAGGCATTCTGGAGATCTTGGCCTTTGTATCTTCAGAAAAACTTCCACCTACACTCCTTGAGCATCTTACATAGGTGGCCTGAGAGATAGCTAAAGATTAAGTGAAGCTTCTGAATGTGATCTAGCTTACTCAATAAGAAGAAGTAGTCAAAAGGGAAAGCCTGGGGGCTGTGGGTCATCAAGAGATTGCTCTGGTTACTCATTTCCACTATCTAAATAACTGGAAGTGAAACACTGTCCAATGATGTAGGCTTACCTCTTGGAAGAATTCCAGCTCCAGCACTCAACCAATTAGGTGCCTACCCACACTGAAGAGGGAAATCTGCTTTACTCAGTTTATCAATTCAAATGCTAACCTCATCCAGAAACATCCTCATAGGCACACCCAGAAACAACATTTTACCAAAATATCTGGGCACTTGTCAAGTTGACACATAAAATTAACTACCATGATTCTCACCTGAATCTAAATGCCTAGTACCAAGGCAGCGCATTTTAAGGGATAACATAGGCAGAGGAATAATTGTAGTAGATATTAAGTCAGGATGGAAGGAAAGATAAGGGAGAACATTGGGACTCTCTCCTGGGTCTGCCACTGTGAAGAGTTGTTCTGGCCTGACCTGGGAGGAAAGCTGAGCACTGTGAAGATCGATTCAGGGCTTTACTTTTATTTTACAATAGTACCATGGAAGTGAACGGACAAGACTCTATTCACTTATAATTTATTGTTTTCCTGAGTGACTGGGCCAGTTTGCATTCCCACCAGCAGTGCAAGAGCGTTCCCTTTTCTCCACATTCTAACCAATACTTGTTTCTTGTGTTGTTAATTTTAGCCATTCTGAATCACTATATTGTACACTTGAAACTAATATTACACTGTATGTTAACTAACTGGAATTTAGATAAAAACTTAAAAAACACTAATACATAATAAAAAACACAATTTATTGGCTTTTCCTCAAGATATACATTATAATAACAAAGCCAGTTTAATGAAATCCCCTGAACAAAGCAACATTTTATCCCAGTTTCATTGGTAATAGTCCATGTATTGAGAAGGTTTTTTTGTTTTTGTTTTTGTTTTTTTTTTTTGCCTCCTTTCATAGAGCAGTGCTTTTGAAATAGTAATGGTCCCTTTCCACATGTTAAGACTATTCTTTTTATTTATTCAGATATATTTATATCCACTAATTAGTCCAGATGAGAAAACATTTATCATTAAAGTCAATAAGATTTAAAAATCTTCTCTTGTAATTCTAGTAAAATTGGACACTAAGCATTAGAAAAAGACAGTATAAGCAAAGGAAATTATAGTACATGTATAATTATAGATGTAAAAATTCTAAGTAAAATAATACCAAACTGAACTAACCAGTATCTTATAAAGAAATAAGATCACAAAGGATTTATTCCAGAAATGAAAGCACAGTGAACTATTAGAAAAATCTATTCATGAACTTCTGCTTATTCCTGGAAAATGGAATACAAATGCTTTTTTGATCTCAGTAGAAAACCTCCTCAAATGAAGAAAAGGTGGGAAAAAAGGACAGAAGACAAAAAAAATCTGAGCAAAATTTTGGAAATTGGAAAACAGACACTGATCAGACCACAGAAACTAAACACCAACTGTCTAAGAAACAAATTGCAGAATCCTAAAAGACTCAAAAACTGGGAGTTGTAGGTACCTTCCAAGGCAGAGACCAGAGTATGGATCTGATTACTGGGGGATTCGGTAAAAGCATCTAAAACAGAGCCTTTATTTTTTTTAAGATTTTATTTATTTAATTGAGAGAGAGAGAAAGTATGAGAGGGGAGAGAGTCAGAGGGAGAAGCAGACTCCCCACTGAGCAGGGACCACCCCCTCCCCCGATATGGGACTAGATCCTGGGACTCCAGGATCATGACCTGAGCTGAAGGCAGTTGCTTAACCAACTGAGCCACCCAGGTGCCCCTAAAGCAGAGCCTTTAATCACCCTTATATTTTGTACTACTTGAAACAGTTAGGATTCCTACCTCAGGATCAACATTAACCCTAATTTTCTTGCATCCTCACTCTATTTTACTGGTTCCTGTAATAGCCATTGCATCTCATTCTACAACAGGTAGTTCGTCATTCTGTAGGCACTGGAGTGGGGTAAAGTTGGTAAATGTTCGTTTTAAAAACCAAGCTGCCGGGACGCCTGGGTGGCTCAGTTGGTTAAGCAGCTGCCTTCGGCTCAGGTCATGATCCCGGCGTCCTGGGATCGAGTCCCACATCGGGCTCCTTGCTCATCAGGGAGCCTGCTTCTCCCTCTGCCTCTGCCTGCCATTCTGTCTGCCTGTGCTTGCTCTCTCTCCCTCTCTCTCTCTCTGACAAATAAATAAATAAAATCTTTAAAAAAAATAAATAAAAATAAAAACCAAGCTGCCAAAAAAAGACCAGAGCAATTTAGAGCTTCTCTTCTTAGGACTGGCAGGCAGCCAACTAAACAGGTACAGCGTGGAACAAGCACAGGGTAGGAGTGGGAAGCAGCAGGCATCTGACAAAATCCATTCCATGTTTTTAAAACCTCTCTGAAGAAGACTGGAGCATCTGCCTCAGCTGTGCTTGGGCAAGTTTGAAACTTCTCTCCACGTTTCTTCAGAATTATTCCATTTCTCTGAAGGCCTGTATTTAACCCCTCAACTTTGGTTGAAATATTTTGCAATTCGGGGTGGCAACTTGATTGAAGCACAATATTATTGGGACACTTAGGGCCATTTTTGGCAGCAGGTGCTGAAATCTATCTCCCACTTCTCTACTAATGATGTTTAATTACAAAAATTATTCAAGGTGCCTTTTATGTTATCCTCAGGTGTACAGTGGAGAGGTTACCTGGCGCAGTGCACAATAAAACATCACCAGACTCTTCATCAGGCAGTCTTGCCTCTCTTCCCTGAAGATTTATGAGATGGAAGAGTATCAGCCCCTGTCCTTCATGAACCATCTCTTCTCCCCAAAACTCTGTCCTAGGTGGAACCATTTCCTTCTCTCAGCTTCCTATCACTGAATCCTCATATACATTACCCTGTTCTAGCACATAGAGAATACTTTTTTATATCTCCCCTCTTTAAAGTATGAGAGAGTTGCATATTTTTTTCATTGTCACATTGATTATCTCATTTCCTTCTCATAACTTCAAAGATAGTTCTTCTTCACCACAGGGATTTTTCAGCCCATGGCCCACAATGTATTTTCTCAACAGATGGTGTAAGTTGGAGCTATGATTTTCCTGCCTATTGCCAACAATTTCAGCAAGTTCATTTTTGCCCATGAAATATCCACTGTCTTCACTCCTGCCTAGTCTTGACCAGATCTTTCATACCAGTTTTTTTTTTTAACCAAGTTTTGGGGTGGGGCTGTGCTTGTTGAGTCTTCCATATAAAAGGTAAGGATAGAAGGGTCAATTATGTTTCTAAAGTCCATTCCTAAGATTCTCAGAGACTGAAAACTTAGGGGTCTGGTTACTCAATTGTGAAATGTGAAACAGAGAATATACATTTGAGGTAGGTTTCTGGGAAACAACTGTCCTAGGTTATGAGTTCATTCTTTTATCCAATCAATAACTATTTTAACAGACTTTTTGATGTATAATTGATATGCAATTAACACTATATATTTAAAGTGTATTACTTGTTAAGTTTTGACAGATGCATGCAGTCATAACTGCTATAAAGATAATGAACATATTAATTAACCCTCCCAAAATTCTCATGCTCTTTTCTAATCCTTCCTCACTCCCTCTACACACCCTCTATCACCCTCAGACAAGCCCTGATTTGCTTTCTGTTACTGTAAGTCAGTCTGCATGTTCTATACTTTTTTAAAAGATTTTATTTATTTGACAGAGAGAGAGAGAGAGAGAGAGAGAGAGATCACAAGTAGGCAGAGAGGCAAGCAGAGAGAGAGGGGGAAGCCGGCTCCTTGCTGAGCAGAGAGCCGGATGTGGCAGGACCCTGGGATCATGACCTGAGCTGAAGGCAGAGGCTTAACCCACTGAGCCACCCAGGTACCCCATCATGTTCTATACTTTTATATAAATGGAAAAATATAATCTTATACTCTTTTTCTCCTAGATTATTTGATTTTGCAAAATTATTTTGAGATTCATCCATATCATTAAGTGTATAAATAGTTTCTTCCTTTTATTGCTGAGCAATACTCCACAATTTGTTTTTCCATTCACCAAGTGGTAGATGTTTCACTTGTTTCTAGTTTTGAGCTATATGAATAAAGCTGTTATGAAACTTATGCACAAGTACTTCGGTGGACATAACCTTTCATTTCTCTTGAATAATTATCTAGGAGTAGAATGGATATATTATATGGTAGGTAGAATGTAAGTTTAACTTTTTAAAAACTTCTGAACTGTTCTTCAAAGTGGTTGTGCCATTTTACATGTCCATTCAACCAATAATTATTGAGGTTCTACTATGTTACAGACACTCTTCTAGATGCTAGAAATATAACATTAAACAAAACAGACAAATATGCAAGTTCTCATTGAGAAGATCTGGGAGGGGTCCTAAGGTGAGCTCAGGAAATAATGTTTAAGATTGAATTTAATATGCTGGATATTTATTATAGAGTTCCATAGGGATAAAAAAACTATAGATTGGGGGAGGAAGAAGTAGGATTAGGCCAAGGGAAAAGTCAGTCTATGATGCAAGTCTGATATCTTTTGCCCTCTCCATGTTGAGTTGAGGAGCTAAAACTTTCCAGTAGACTTGTCAGGCATTAGGCCTAAATGGCTGGGCCTTTATACCCTACCTCCATCAATGAGGAACACCATAGGAAGGGCATGACTATAGGCAAGACAGCTTTCTGCAGCAGATGTTATCCCAGAAACTGCTGATAGCTGAAGGCTATCTGTTGATATCAATTGCCACAGGGTGGGCAACAAGTCGTTCTCTGAAAGGGATATCAAGGCAACGTTATTCTGAGTTCCTCTCTATTTCTCTACCATTTGCTCTAATTGCATCTACTACTCCACATATGCTCAGAAAACCCAGTGGTTCTGTATTACTGAAGGAAACTTAGAAGATAATAATTACCAGTCCATGTCTGCATCTGGTCGTGTGGTCACAACTAATATTCATCTCTTTCGTCCACTACCCATTCTAGATTCCCTTCATCTTCAGTCCCCAAGTCTGATGGTTGTAATGAGTTATGAGGAGCATTATTTAGACCCTCATTCCTGGTCATTTTATTCTTCTATGGCTATAGGTTTCTCCATTATCCTTTTATTGTCAAAACTGGGCAGGGGAGTACTAAGAAGCACTCAATGGATTGCTTCATAGCCAAACATATTTTTTCCTGCTCTCAGTGTGTAATAATGTTCATACCTCTCCAGATAATAGTCAATTACCTCTGCCAGGATGGTGACTCTTCTTTTACAGGATGGTTGATGAGCACAAGGAAGACAAAGTATATGAGTAGAATTTGTAGCTTACAGTTCAATAACCCAGAGTTCTAGAAACCAGGCACCCAAATTTCTCCAACCTGGTCAATTGGAATGATGGCAAATGATATGTCCTGCTTATACCCCCTTGTTTTCCAGATCCGTGTACTATCTTTTTTGAGGATTAGAACCACATAAAAGTCTTTTACTCATGGTGTACATTGAGTCCTAGATGATGACTCCCAATTCTACTAAAATGTCACCTTTAAACAGAACTTCATTTGGTCCTTCAGCAATCCATTTTAATCCTTTATTAGGCAGGAGTTTCTGGGTAGTGCAATATATCATATGATCAGTGAATCCCATGTCTATGGGTCCATTTCCATACATGTTGCTATAAAGTGGGTCTCTTTGTTTGATATGATGTGTTCTGAGAATTCCATGACAGTGGATCAAACACTACGCTCTCAGATAAAGGTGATGGCCAAGACCTGACAAGAAAACCATCACCCTCAATATGTGCATCTTCCTCTCGAAAGAGTCATTGGCCTTTCACTTTCAGAGTGAAAAGACCCAGTCTATTCAATATTTAATCACCCATATTTGGTGATCGACATTGGTTTCTGTTGCTGGAAGATTGAAAATTCAACAGTAGCAAAGCTATATCCACCCACCTAGATAAATCAAGACTCATACTGTTAGGCTTTGGCATAGCCTCCTTCTCTCTCACCATGACCACTTTTTACATGTTACTATCAATATGAATAAACATAGATACTGAAAATTTATAGCCCATGGACTTTGTTTATACCTCCTACACACACACACACACACACACACACACACACACACACATCATTTTCTAGGGCTTCCCCCAATCCCTAAATGAACTCAAGCTCCCAATAAAATCCTCCTTTTCTTTGGACTAAAACAAATGTCACATGCTTCCTTATGAGGCTTGCCACCACAAAATGATACAGGATATCCCAAAGGAAGGAAGTCTTTCTATTGTCAGGTTAAAAGAAAACAGAGGAGTTAAGAGGATATTGAGTACTTGCTGTGCTAATCCCTCATTTGTCCTGAAGTTCCCTATCCTCTAATGAGGTGGTTGCCAGAAAATCTTCCTATGACACCATAAGCATATGTTAGTGGAGTGCTGGCTTTCTATGTATCCCACAGACATCACTCTTGAAAAATTTATGTGCATTTTATAACTTGTAGTCTAAAGATAATTCCAAGTATTTTAAGCCAAGTGGTGAATAATTATGGGCATTTCTGATTGGTGAGATATTTGATGAGATGAAAGTCTTGTGGCCTGGCCTGACTTCTCCCTTGACCTTTTATGTTGATGGCAAGCTTCCTGCCCCAAATGTATTTGCATTATAGCCAGGCATTTCCCTCACCAAAATATCAAATATATAAAATATCAAAATATATTTTGGTGATACCCTCACCAAAGTGACATCCTTCAAGAACTGTTACAGTCATTGAAACTTACCCTTTACTTCCTTATATCTTTCTTTCACTTACATGCCTACATTTCTTTCCCTCTAACAGCATGATGAGCTTCATGAAGAAAGTTATAGGGATCTTTTTATTTTTAAAGATTTTATTTATTTATATTACAGACAGAGATCACAAGTAGGCAGAGAAGCAGGCAGAGAGAGAAGGGGAAGCAGGCTCCCCGCCGAGCAGAGAGCCCGATGCGGGGCTCGATCCCAAGACCCTGGGACCATGACCTGAGCTGAAGGCAGAGGCTTTAACCCACTGAGCCACCCAGGCGCCCCAGAAAGGGATAGGGATCTTAAAAGCCTTCATATCAATGTTCTATATGTCCACTGTGGTAGTTACATGTATGAATGGATAAATTTATCCAAATTTATTGAATTATACACCTAAAATGGATGCATTATATTGGACATAAGTTATAGCTCAGTAAAGATGATTTAAAATGTCTTCATATCCCTTCCAAAATCTAGAGCTGGGTCATGCTCATATGTAGAATCAAGTATTTTCTGATTGAATTACTCTGTTAAATGGTATAGTTGTTCTCTCTTCTTTTTGCCGTAGCCAAGAATATTATCAGGAGCTCCAGATTTATATATCCAACAACATGGCCCCACCCAGATTTTTTCATAAGCTCCACAAACAACATGATCAAAACAGAACTGTCAATTTCTTAGAATTGCACCAAACCTGACCCTCCATTCAGTTCTTCATCTAAGAAAACCACCCTAACCCAGTTGCAAAGATCCACATTCCAAAAGACACACTTGATTCCTTTCTATCCCTCACTACAAACATGGACTTCATCAGCAAGTTCAGTACTTCTGCAATAAATCTCACTTTAAACTCCTTCTCACCTCTTCCATTGCTAAGACTTTGGTCCATGCCACTGTAACTTCTCACTCTCATGTATGTAGTAGTCTCCTACCTCATCCCCTTGCTCCTATATTTCAGTCTATTCCACAAAGAACATTCAGACTGACCTTTAATAAAGTAGATTGTAATAATATGCCTTTCTTTTTTAAAGTGCCCCAGTGGCTCCATCTTAGTAAGAACAAAATCTGGAGTGCTTATCATGGCCCATAGGGCTTTCTGTGACCTGGCCTCTTCTGCTACTCTAACCTCATTTCCCAACACTGTTCTTCTAAGACACACTGGAATCCAAACTATTTCCTACATGTGCCAAGCTTGTTCATATTTTAGGGCCTTTCTTCCTGCTGCACCCTCTCCTGTTCCCTAAGGTCCCATATCTCCCCACAGCTGACTGCTTCTTGCTGAGTATCAGATAAAAGTCATTTCTTCAGAAAATTCTTCCCTGCCTTCCCCACCCTATTGGCTCTCTATCATGTTTCCCCATATTATTTTCCTAATAACATTTCATCCCTGAAGGTATCATCCCCTCTAAAATGTAAGCTCAATGGGAAACAGGACCATGTCTGTCAGGTTCTCTACTTTATCTCAAGTATCTATCACAGTGCCTCTCATGTCTTCGTTAACCACTAAATATTTGTTGAATGATAAATGACATTGATTAAACATATGTATGTTAAGTTGTTATGAGCCAACCAGTCTAGGACAGGGGATTTGGGAGGACAGAAGAGTGAGCTTAGGTGTCTCTAAAACAGCAGTTTTATTTGAACCCATGAAAATTGTGGTTGGAAAATTGGGTAGAAAGAGCCCTATAATGGATGCTTCTAGCTGTCTTGGGTATAAAAGTATAGCATATATTCTATACCAATTATACTTCTCCCTTAAAAATAGAATCCCAGGGCACCTGGGTGGCTCAGTAGGTGAAGCGTTTGCCTTCTGCATTGGATGGTGATCCCAGGGTCTTGGGATTGAAACCCATATCGGCTCCTTGCATAGCAGGAAGCCTGCTTCTCTTTCTGCCTCTGCCTCTGCCCCTCGCCCCTGCTTATGCTTGCTCTCTCCCCTCTCCCCATGTCAAATAAATAAATAAAATCTTTAACAAATAATAGAATCCGAAATTTATTTTGGATAGTAGTGTTGCCAGTAAAAGACCACGCTGGTGGTCTCCTTTGCAGCTGTGTGGCCACATGACCAACTTCTGCCCAACAAAGTGATTGTAAAAGTGTTGTGTCGTAGTCACAAGAAGGCTGCTAAAAGGCACCTGAACTTCTCAGACCAAGATATTACTTATACCATCTGTTGTGGACTGAACTGCGTCCCACCCAAATTCATATGTTGAAGCTTTAACTCTCTGTACCTCAGCATATGACTGGATTTGAAGATAGGGCCTTTAAAGAGGTAATTAAATTAAAAAGAAACCATCAGGGTAGGCCACAAACCAGTCTGATTAGATTATCTACCTATAAGAGGAGTTTAGGAAATATAGAGAGATACCAAGGGTGTGTGTGCACAGAAGGATGACCATGTGAAGAAGGAGCAAGAGGGTGACAACTTGCAAGGCAAGAAGAGAGGCCTCAGAAGAAACTAATGCTATAAGTACTTGGACCTTGGCTTTCTAGTTTTCAGAACTGTGAGAAATAAATTTCTATTGCTTAAGCCACTCAGTCTGTGGTGACTTTGCCTTAGAAAACTAATATACTGTTTTCCAGAGTGGTTGCACCAGCTTGCATTCCCACCAACAGTGTAGGAGGGT
>NW_019154207.1:759090-776446 GCF_002288905.1 Enhydra lutris kenyoni | reverse complement strand
AAAAAAAAAAAAAAAAAAAAAAAAAAAAAGAAAACTAATATACTATTAGATAAGGCTTTCGATTTTGACAGCTCATGAGAATCAGTTGGGGAGCCTTAAAAACACTGATGACTGGATCTACCCCTAGATATTCTGATTAAATTTCTTTCTTTCTTTTTTTTTCTGATTCAATTTCTTGAGTCTAAACATTGGAGGGGATTTTTCTGTATATCCAGAGTTGAAAACCACAGGTCTAAGAGAATAATGTGTTGCATCCTATAGAGGAGGTTGAGAGTATTGGACCTAGCATCATGTAGAAGGCATTTCCCCCCAACCCATATTTTTCTTCTTCCACTGTTTTTCTCCACCCCACAGCTCCCTTTTTTTCCTATTCTATTCAGATCCCCATAGATGGACCCAGAGATTCTCCCACCTCTTCATCCTATTACAGATCCAAGAACCATCTTAACTTGAGGCACATTAGGCAGCTTCAGCTCCACTTCCGGCCCTTCTTGCCAAGAAAAGTAAGTCTCAGTGAACCTCATCCTCTGTCTGTTGGCCTGAGCCTGAGCTCAGAAGCTATCCTCTAGCCTCTTAATCCAAATAGGAGATGTTTCAGCATGGGTGAGGGACATAGAGAGGAGAGCATAGGGATTCTGGTCTCCTGCAAAGGAACAGAGCTGCTGGCTCCTCCAAATAGGTACTGTCAGGCATAGTTTAGAGTTCCATGGGGTGACACAGTGTACAACTGACCTTATGTTGGTTGATTTATCAGGGAAGGCAGTGCACAGGGGGCTTCTGTCGGCACTCATCTCTTCTGGCTGCAGACTTTTGCCCTTGTCCAGCTCCTCTGAAGACATCACCTCTAATTATGGGAAGGAAACACACGGAGCAGAGAAAGATGGCCAGGATGACCTAGCTCTTCTTTTTTCCAACAAATCCACTTCCCTGACTTGTCACCATCCCATGAGCACTCCCACCTTCCTTTTAAAGAAGGATCTGGGTATCACACCTCACCTCACTGTTGGAGAGGTTCAAGTTCTTAATGCCGGTGACATTCTGCACAATGTCAGACAGGCCATCCAGCTGAAAGGGTGTCTTGTTGCTCGGGTTCGGGGGCAAAAGCTATGGTGAGGAAAAATTTAGAGTGAGGACCCCAACAGGGGATATCTGAGACCAACCGGTCTCTTCTACCTAATCTTTCCCACCTTCACCATCAGTCTCGGCACTGGCCCTGAGTCCTCACCTCAGGCATGTTCTTTTCATACGTCTGCAGGGAGGCAGCCATGCTGTGTCTAGGCTTTGGTATCATTTCAATATCATGGGTGATCAAGTATCCGAGAAGCCAAGAAGAGGGAATCAGAGGGCTGAGAGAGGCCCAGCTGGTACAGCTCCAGCACCAGCCCCTCCCCACGTTACCATCCCTAAGTCTCCTTTCCAGACAGGCTCCTCTGCCCTCACTTGCCCTAGAATCACTGCTGTAGACATACCGGGGCAAAGCAGACTCTCTGTATGTTAAGAGATTGCTGGGAGCCTCTGTATCATTTGTTCATGGTCAGCTGCAGAGTTAGATGGACTGTGGCCCTTGAAAACCAAGCAACACACTTTTAAATAACTGATGGGTCAAAATAAGCCTAGCCTTATTTTTCAAACAAATTATTGTTTATCGTTGGTAATAAGTCTAGACTTATTTTGCAAAAAATTATTGGTTATCTTTGGTAAAAATAAGGGTATAGAGACAAAATATGTTTCAATAATACATCTTTGTAGATACTAGATTTTAATACTATTTGTTGTAAACTGGACCAGGTCCTGATTCTTCCTAAGGTCCTCTAATGCCTGGCTAAAACTCTCCAAACTAACATTCTGATTTTTCTCCCACCTTTCTGACTTGGAATAATTTGAAAATGAAAACTTGCCTTTTCCTGAAGTCCTGCAAACTAAATATAAATGACTTGATGTAAAGAAATCCCCTTAATACCTCATTAATAGACACTCTTTGTGCTTACTGCTCTATGGGCCATTCAAAAAGATCACCCAAGACATTTGAACTACAAACCAGGAAGCTCTGTTAGATTGCCACTACCTGCCCTCACTCTATCTAAAGAGGCTTCAAGTCTGACATCTAGATGTTTCATCAACTAGCTACCCTCAGAACACAAAAACTGGCTTAACATTTGATCCAAACGTTAACCATTGTTTTCCTTTTATTTCCATAGAATGTTTTTTATTTAATATCTGATTACTTGAAACATAGGTGTAACTTTGAGAATATACCTGCATCTCTACTTCCTGAAATTAGTTTCACTAAACTGACCTATTGCTAGGACCAAGAGATGGGATCAACAAGATGAAACAATTCACCTGTGCAATATTTAATATGTGACACTCCCAAGGAAGTATTTGTGGGTTCAGAACAGCCCCTACCTCAGAATATACCACTTTGGTATGTGGATTATCCTGAGCTGAAAGCACTTGAGAACCTGCAGACTCAAGACAAAGTTTTGTCCCTCCTTTAAGCACACAGAAAAATTTAAATTGGGGGGTCTTTTCCAGAATAAGAGTTATTAACAGAGATAAATTTTACCTGAGTGACGCATCTATATGGTAGTCAAACATCTGCTTCCATTATCACCCTGTGAAGTGCATACCTTTCCTCTGAAATCCCAGACCCCTACTCCATTCTCCTTAGTTCAGAATGACATATATACCTTATTTTGCTTTATTTCTTTTGGGATTTACATGACTGTGGAATCCTCATATGTACACCTATTAAATTTGATTTTCTCATGTAAATAAATAACTCACGCATTCTCTCACTCATAGGTTCAAGTAGAAGTCTCAAGGGAAATTTAAAAAAATGAAATTGAATGAAAATGAAAATTCAGTATCAAAATTTGTGGGATTCAGCAGCATGGAGAGTGAATTTATACCACAAAATGCATACATTGGAAAAAATGTCTCAAATCAATTATCTAAGCTTCTATTTCAAGAATCTAAAAAAAGAACAGCAAAAGAAACCAAGACCAGGATAGGTAGACAATAATAAAGAGTAGAAATTGAAGAAACTTAAGAGAAAAATAATAGAGGAATGAAACAAGCAACTGATTCTTGGAAAAGATAGAAAAAATTGCCAAACCTCCACCAATAACACTAAAAGAAAGAAAGAAAGACACAAGTGCCCAAAATCATAGTTTAAAGAGGATGTCATTACAGATCTTGTAGACATAAAAAATATCCTCAGAGTATATTATGTGATGGGCAACTCTACACACATCTTTGATAACTTAAATAAAAGCAACCAATTCCTTAAAAAAACCAATCTACTATAACTCACCCTATATGAAATAGATATTTGAAAAGTCATCTATTGAAAGAATTGAGGTTCTAATTTAACAACTGTCCCAAAAATCCAGACCCATATGATACTACTGGAGACTCTAATGTTAAGGGGAGAATTAACATCATTTCTACAAAATCTCCACCCAGAAAATAAGAGAGAAGGGAGTATTTCTCAATTCAATTTATTAAACTACTAATACCCTAATACCCAAACTAGACAACATAAATAAAGGAAGGAAGGAAGGGAGGGAAGGAGGAAGGAAGGAGAAGTAAGGGGGAAGGAAGAAAGATGGAAGAAAAAAATAACACCCTACATATCCCCCATGAGTATAGAAGCAAAAATCCTTAAAACATATTAGCAAATAGCATTCAGCAATATATAAAAAATTATACACCATGACCAAGTAGGTTCACTCCAAGGATGGAAAGATGTTTTTCATTCTGTAACTATGGTGTATTACATTGATTTTCTTTCTTTCTTTCTCTCTCTCTCTTTTTTAGCCTAAAGAATAAAATGAATTTATTCCTTTATTTCCCTATAGAAAAAAATTTGTTTAGTTTTTAAAAAATTATTTAAATTCAATTAGCCAACATATAATGCATCATTAGTTTCAGAGGTAGAGTTCAGTAAATCATTGGTTACATATAATACCCAGTGCTTATCACAACCCATGCCCTTCTTAATACATTGATTTTCTTTTTTTAAAAAATATGTTGATTTTCTAATGTTGAACCATCTTTGCATAAATCCCACTTGGTCATGATGTAGAGTCTTCCTAATATGCTGTTGGATTCAGTTTGTTAGTACTTTGTTGAGGATTTCTGTATCTGTATTTATAAGAGATATTCGTCTGTAGTTTTCTTGTAGTGTCTGTCTGGCATTGGTATCTGGGTAATGTTAACCTCATAGGATGAGTTAGGAAATATTCCCTGCTCTTCTACTTTTTGGAAGTGTTTGAGAAGGATTGGTACTAATTCTTTAAATATTTGATAGAATTCAACAGTGAAGGCATCTGGCCCCGGGCTTTATTGGGATATTTTTAAATACTGATTCATTAGAAATAAAACAGGAACCTAATAAAAATGGTAGTTCTGTTTCAGACCTGTTAAATGATTACGTATGTAAACACTACAATATTTATGGCAGTTTACTTGATATCGATGTGAAGTTTGCTTGTAAAAGTGGGTGTCTAAAGGGTTACAATTTGTCAGTTTCCTTGAAGTGGTGGAAAACAAGTGATCTGAATTAGAACATTCTAACACCTGATGCGGATGGGTACGGCTCATAGCAAGCACTGTGAACTGAGGGAGCTGGTTGATGTTTGGGGTATGTGTGTACCCTTTAGTGTGTTCTTAGGTGTTCAGCTGGGTGCAGTCTCTTTATTTCACCTAGTGTTTCTAAAAATAAACTGAATTTCAGTGAAACAGATTTATGTTTTTAATACAAGCTTGTTTATAAAACAATTTGAATATAACACCCTCACTGATAAAATTAGTATGATAATTTTTTTCGCAGGAATTTTTAAATTCAGGGCAAAGTTATTGGCTGGATGGTAAGATTAGGCATGGAATATATATTTAATTATAATATATGTTTAATTATAATGTATGTTTAATTTTAATTTAATTTGTTTCAAAAATTGAATAGATTTGTACGATGAAGAAATTATACTGTTCTGCATAAAAACATTTGACTAATATACTAGGGGAAGAGAACACCACCCCCAGGTGTAACAAGGTAATAGAACATTCCCCATCTCAGCAGCTACATGGCTCTGGGGATCATACACAGCCTGGGCTTTGGAGGGGAGCTCCAGGATTTGAGCCTCTACCCCACTGTTCTCCAAGAGTTGCTGACCCTCTGACTTTTCCTTTCTTCCTCAGTGGACCAGTGAACTAATATCCACCTCCAATGGATTTTGCAGGAATTTGACATAACATGAAGTGCCATTCTTTATTATCAAAATAATCAGGGATACTGGGACAAAAACAGAGAAAAACCAGTCATTTGCGTGAATGGGTGTCACCCTTACCACGTAACCTTTGGCTCTTTGGGTGAGCTGAGCCTCTCACCTCAATTGCAGGCCAGAGAAGAAAGATTAGGGTTAGGAAGGTGACAAGACCAATGTCTCCTTTCAGAGTTTTAGGTTTCAGGATCACAAACAGCTTCATGAAAGCCTTTTCTTGACCTTGATCACAATATGGAAGGAGTGAAGGGAGGGAGTTGGGAGATCAGCAAAGCCTGGAGCCCTGAGTCTCATCCTTCTCACGTGGCCTAAATTCCCAAAGCTTATCTTGGGCACAGCAAGAACCTATAAGGCCCTGGTGCAGTCCAAGTGGCTGTCATGAAGGCATCTGGGATGGAGGAAGAAAAGGTAACACCCATTAGGATCAAAGTAGAGATACTCTGACTGCAAAGTGCCATATCCTGATCTATATGACAGAAACATGCCTCCACATTTACTGCATTATATGCAGCGGAATGAGCTTTGTGGCAGTATGCCACAGGAGAAAAATTCTGGTAACTAAGTGTCTGTCAGGAAAGGAACAGGTTCATGAAATTCATAAAAGTACTGCATGACTGTTCAAAAACAACTAGCTGGCTTATATGTGCTGAGATGGAAGTGTTATGTGATAATGACTGAAATAAACAAGCAAAACAAATAACTTGCAAATACCCATTATTCACTCCCTTAATCTTCCCAATTCACACCTATCCTTGCACACTTCAGCCACTTACTATCTTATCCAGGGACCCTCACTGGCATCATCAATTTTTGCATCTCTATCTTGCTCCTACAGGGGTGAAGAACGAATCCCAGAACTGCTTTGTTCAGACCATGTATCATATCTCCCTTGGGAAGCACCCCAGCATATTGTTCTTTGAAAGAAGCTAATTTGGTATCATGCTCTGAAATTGGAAAATAAAACCACATAAAAATCAATAAAAGAAAAAAAGACAACACAAAATAAAACACAAAGTAGAAAACACTAAAAACCAAGAAAAAGATCCTGGGATGCTGTCATGGCTAATAAAGAAATATCACTGATTTTTATAATCGAGAAAGAAATATAGCACAGAAGATTGGAAGGCTGCCCTGTACCTCCTGGGAGGTGAGAGGTGGGGAGAATTCACCACCCAGGAGTGAGCAAGCACTGCAGGAAGGACTTGGACAGAGTGTCCATTGTGAGACACTATCCCTGCTCTGATGTGTTCAGGCTGGGTGACCTGGAATGAGCTAATTAATGTCCATAAACCTCACCTCCCTTCTGTGCTCTAGGTGGACAATTAAAACAACCCTGAATGTGTGGTATTAGATATTAAGGGTCATAGTGAGTTCTCCACGTGAAAAAATGAAAGACAGTCTGAAGAAAACACCTAGAGCGAAGCCTGGGGAGAAAAAGTGATGGAACATACTGAAAAAGAGGGAGCAAGAATTAAAGATAATACAGTGAATAATTCTAACACAGTTAACTGGAATCCCAGAAGGAGCAAGAGAGAACAGGGCAGTCCTCCAGTTGTTAAATGTGATATGTATGTCTATTAATTTAGATCTTTAATTTCTCTCAGCTTTTATAATTTTCAGTGAATAAGCCTTGCACTTATTTTGCCAAGTTTATTTCTAAGCATTTTATTCTATTTTACACTACTTTAGGAATTGATTTCTTTTTTCCCATTTAGATAAAGGATTTTTTATTAATTATTTTTATTAACATATAATGTATTATTTGCCCCACGGGTACAGGTCTGTGAATCGTCAGGCTTACACATTTCACAGCATTCACCATATTTTATCACATACTCTCCCAGGAACTGATTTCTTAGTTTCATTTTCTGATTGTTCATTTCTAGTATACAGACATTATTGATCTTTCAAAATTTGTGTATTAGCACTAGTATTTCTCTTACAGATTTCTTAGGATTTTCCACACACAAGATCATGTTACTTGCAAATATAGTTTTATTTATTCCTTTGCAATCTATATGCCTTCCATTTCTTTTTCATACTTCTTTGCAGTGGCTAGTATCTCCAGTACTACGCTGAATAAAACCAGTAAGAGCAAACATCCTTGCCTTGTTCCTAATATTAGGGGAAAATATTCAGTCTTTCACCAATAAATAGGATATTAGTTTTATTTTTTTATTTTTTATTTTTTTCAAGATTTTATTTATTTATTTGACAGACAGAGATCACAAGTAGGCAGAGAGGCAGACAGAGAGGAGGAAGCAGGCTCCTGGCTGAGCAGAGAGCCCGACGTGGGGCTTGATCCCAGGACCCTGGGATCATGACCAGAGAGGAAGGAGAGGCTTTAAGCCACTGAGCCACTCAGGCGCCCCAGTTTTATTTTTTATTTTTAACGATTTTGTGTATCTATTTGAGAGAGAGAGTGAATAAGAGAGAGCATGGGGGGATGGGGAGGTGGCGGTAAGGGGCAGAGGGAAGGGGAAAAGCCGACTCTCCCTCTGAGCAGGGAGACTGATGCAGGGAGCCTCAGGACTAGGGGCTTGGATTCCAGGACCCTGAGATCATGACCTACGTGAAGGCAGACCAGATGCTTAACACACTGAGCCACCCAGGCGCCCCAGGTTATTAGTTTTAGGATTTTCTGGTAGAATGGGCGCTTCATCAGGTTGAGGGAGTTCCTTGATATTTCTAGTTTGATTTTATCCTGAATGGGTGTTGGATTTCCTCTAGTCCTTTTTCTGCTTCTATTGAGTTGATCATGTCGTTTTGTCTTTTTTTTTTTAAGATTTTATTTATTTATTTATTTGACAGAGAGATAGCACAAGTAGGCAGAGCAGCAGGCAGAGGCAGGAGAAGCATGCTTCCGCACAAACAGGGAGAGCAATGCGGGACTGAATCCCTGGACCCTGGGATCATGAGGAGAGCCAAAGGCAGACGCTTAACGGACTGAACCACCCAGACCCCCTGGTCATGCAGTTTTTGACTCATGCAGGATGCCATAGTTAGTAAGTAATAAGCAATATCTATTGTCAAGCTTACAATCTTAATAAAAATTAAAAAAATTACCTTTAATTGGAGGTATATGTAATGACTTTTATTTGCTTCTTTACATTTTCCTCTTTTTATAGAAATTTTAAATTTTAGCCTAAGTTTATACCAGTAAATAAAATTTACACTTTCAGGGACTTGGATCCAGTAATACACTCCTATCAATGCGATTGCTGTTTAGTTTTTCCTTCATTGTTACTTATTTTTTCAATCTGGGATCCAATCAAGAATCATGAATTTCATTTGTGTTTTTTCCTCCTTTACTGATATATAATTGACATATAACATTGTGTAAGTTTAAGATGTATAATGTCATGATTTGATACACAGATAAAAGGAAATGACTTATCACATAAGGTTCATAAACACATCTAGCACCTCACATAGTTACCTGTGTACATGTGTGATGAGAACTTTTAAGAACTACTCTCTCAGGGGCGCCTGGGTGGCTCAGTGGGTTAAAGCCTCTGCCTTCGGCTCAGGTCATGATCCCAGGGTCCTGGGATCGAGCCCCCCTATCGGGCTCTCTGCTCAGTGGGGAGCCTGCTTCCCCCTCTCTCTCTGCCTACCTCTCTGCCTACTTGTGATCTCTGTCAAATAAATAAATAAATAAATAAAATCTAAAAAAAAAAAAAAAGAACTACTCTCTCAGCTACGGTATTGTTAACTATAGTCATCATGCTATGCAGTAGATCCCCAGAATTTACTCATCTTATAATGGGAAGAGTCTCACGCTCTACTGACTGGGCTAGCCAGATACTCCTCCCCTGGGGACTTTTCAGAAAAGCAGCTGTACAAAGCGTCTCACCCAAGAAGGTAGCATTTCAGTCTGTTACCTTTTTCCACATCATCAGTCATTGGGGACAACAGTGACATGGCGAAGAGAGCACTAGGACACAGGTGGTACACTCCTGCGGGAATCCCATTTCTGCCGCTTAGGTAGCTCCAAGAGCAGGAGCCGTGGTAGAGCAGCTCCAAGAGTACGAGCGCGTGGTAGAGCAGCGTCCAGCCGGTACTTGGCGACGTTCCCTTGACAGGGCGGCTGGGCGGGGTGGGAAGGAGTCTTGTCCAGGAGCCCGATGCCCTGTGGGGTCTTCCGCAGCCTGTCGTCGCAGCCTCCGCCCTCCAGCAGTTAGGGTTGCGACTTTGAAAGCTCTAGCCCTGAGCGCCAAGGTGACTTGCTCTACGTCGCCGGACGCCAACCCCACTTTCCGCCCCTTGTCGCCAGTCGCCGCCGCGTCCCCTCCGGCCGGATTCTCGGCCCCGCCGCCGCCCCAATTGTCCCCGCCGCCCTGCGCGCCTTGAGCCCCGTCTGCCTCGGCCCCGCCGGTCGCTTCGCCTTCTCCGCCGCTGCTCTGGGAAGAAGAGGCGCTCGCGGTGCGTGGATGAGGCTGCGGCGGCTGCTGCAAGCCCGGGAACTCCAATGCCACGATCCGCGTGCCGCTCCCTACCCCCAACCCCCAAAAGCAAGTAAAGACGGGCCCCTCGGGCGGCAGAGGAGGCCAGGCAGCTACAAGAGGTCACATCCCGCGCGGGTCAGCCGCGGGACCCGAGGGGCGCGGGCCGGGAGCCGCGGGGAGACGGCGAGGGTGCGCGAGGCTGGCTCGGAGGCACTAGGGCGCGAGGCAGCGTGAGCCTGGCACCGGCGGCGGCATACTGGCGGGCGAACCCGAGACAGCATCGCAGTTTACTTACACGCCGGGTGCGAACCTCCAGCCAGCCGCTCGCGCGGCCGCTGCCTCCTCCCTCCTCTGTCCTCCCTGCCTCCAGCGCCCCTCCCCGCCCACTCCAACCTCAGCCCTACAGCAAGGGCCGCGGGCCCAGCCTATGCCTACTATTGCTATTTAAATGTCCACTGGCACAAGGCTCCTTGCAGGTGGGTTCCCTAGTTGTTGCCCTGTAGGGAACCCAGGAAAGTCTGACCATGTGCCACATACAGGTTATCTCATTTATTCCTGTGAGGAAGATAATCATCCCCATTCTCCAGATGAGGAAACTGAGAAAACAAGAAGCATATTGTCTAGGGTCATACAGCCACCAAAAAGAAAGACAGAGGTGGTAACAAATGACTTTCTGATTGCCAACCCCTAATCCCCCCCACCCCAGGACACCACCAAGTTCAGCTGTAATCTCGAAAATCATATTGGAATTGTGGTCTTTCTGAACCCAAACCACTGTTCTTGTCTCTGTAATGTACTCATTTGGCTGTAAATCATGTTCTTACCGGATTGGAAGATTTTTCTTTATATTGGGAAAATTATCATACCCTAAAACATGAAGGATATTATTCCATTTACATATTAAATGTACAGATCCTTTGACCATACCATTCCTGGAAATTAACCTGGAAGAAATCGTTCCTTCCAAGTTTTTGTATTACAAAAAATATGTAGTTGTATGGGAATTCTGATCACTGCTTGGGACAAGAAGGATGAGATGAGGAACTTGAGGACACTGGAAGGAGAATGGTTGAAGTGCTGGAATATGATTTCAGGCCAGCACTTTAACACTGTTCAACATGATCTCATCCCCAGGTTCCTTCTAGGACTTCATTCTTATTATGCTTCCTTTCCCTCACTTTATTCCAGCCAAGCTGGCCTCTGTGTGGTTTTGTGAATATGCCAATTATGCTGTGTCCTCTGGACCTTTGCATTTGCTATTCTCTCTACCTGGAATACTATTTCCAAAATACCCCCTAGACTATCCCTGTGATTTCCTTAGAGTATTTGCTTCAAAATCGTTTTATTACTGAGGTGTCCCCTAGCTTCCCTGTTTATATCCCCTATTCATTACTTCCCTACTACTATTCATTCCCTATTACCTTTTCATTCCCGGACTCCCACTCTCAATATCCTCCTTCCCTATTTTTCTCCTGAGCATTTATCACTCTCTATCCTACTAATATTATACTTAATTTATTTTCTGTCTCCCTCACTTACAAAATCAGAGGTCTCTGTCTTTTTTGTTAACTACTGTATCTCAATGTCTATAATAGTATCTGCACTTAGAAGGTGTTCAAGAAATAGTTGTTGAGTGAATTAATTAAATTTCTATAAATGCATAACAAGATTGTGATGACATGTTCCCACTTCTAAGGAATCTCAGAATCTTTAAGCATGTATTATGTGCCAGGGATTGTGTTTGTTGTATGATAGATGTGACCTTATGTCTGACTTCTGATAAAAAAAATCTTCCTCTCATAACTTTCTTGCCCCTCTAGGTAATTTCACAAGAAATTTTCCAACAAATGTATGCCAATATGAGATCTAATTGTGTTGCTTATCCTTTCTAGGAACCCAGGAGTCACATGGATCAATCTTAGTGTTTGATACAGGTGCCTATGTGAAACATCTACACAAATAGATCTTTAGTAGTAAGGAGGGAACAGTGTATTTGTAAGAGTGACAGTGGTCTAACGGAAGGATTGAGTAAGTGGTGATAAGGTTACTTTTTCCTTTTAATTGATTAATTTATCAGGTAATTATGAAAACATCACTGTATATTACCTGAAAAATTAACAGACAAACATAAAGCATGAAATGTGAAATGTCTTTCCTTTAATGTAGGAGAACTTCTGGATTCCTTGATATACACAGGAGCTTTTTTTTTTTTTTTAATTCATTAGAGAGAGAGAGAGAGCATAAGCAGTGGGGAACAGCAGACAAAGGGAGAGGGAGAAGCAGACTCCTCGCTGAGCAGGGAGCCTGATGTGGGGCTCGATCCCAGGACCCTGGAATCCTGACCTGAGCTGAAGGCAGACACTTAACCATCTGAGCCACCCAGGTGCCCCCCACACAGGAGCTTTTTAAAAGCCCTCATTTTCCTACATATTTTTTCCCAACCTCTTTTTCTCCCAGGCTTATCAGTCTGTCTGTTGCTTGTCCTGACTCTTGCCCTTTGCTCTAGACTGGTGTATTAGTTTGCTAGGGCTTCCATAGCAAAATACTACAGACAGGGTGCCTTAAATAAGAGGAATTTATTTTTTTCACAGTTCTGGAACCTAGAAGTCCAAGATCAAGGTGTCTTGTGAGGCCTCTTTCCCTGACTTGCAGATGGCCACCTTTTTGCTCTGTCCTCATATGCTCTTTACTCTGTGTGCTCAGATACCTGGTATTTGTGTGTGTCCAAATTTCGTCTTTTTGTAAGGACACAAGCCAAATCAGTTTCGGGCCCATCTTAAGGGTCACATTTTAATTCAATCACCTATTTATTTATTTATGCCACAAATACATTTTATTTTATTATTTTATTTTATTTTTTTATTTTAATCACCTCTTTAAAGACGCAATTTCCAAATATAGTCACAATCTGAGGTCCTGGGAATTAGGATTTCAACATATGAATTTTGAGGGCACACAATTTAGTCCATAAAAATCAACATTCTGGATACCCAGAATTCATGTCCTTCTCATATGCAAAATACATTCACCCCATCTCAACAGCCCAAGTGTTAACCTATTCCAGCATTAACTCTCGGTCCCAAATCTCACCTAAATATCTAAAGCAAGGATGGGTGAGACTTAAGAGATTATTCATCTTGGGGCAAAATTCCTGTCCAGTTGTGAACCTGCAAAATCAGATAAGTTAAACTGTTTCCAAAATACAATGGTAGGAAATGCATAGGATACAGATTCTTATTCCAAAAGGGTCAAGATCGGAAAGAAGAAAGGAATTACAGATCACAAACAAGTCTAAAACCTAGTGGGAAAATTCCATTTGATTTGGAGTCCCAAGAAATAGTTCTCTTTGGCTCAATGCTCTGTCCTCCAGGCCCACAGCAGTAGAATCTGAGCCCACTGAGGTAGCAGCCCTACCCCCTTGTCTCTGGGTGGCAGCTTTGCTCCTAAGACCCTAGGCCTTGCCCTCTGAAACCAAAGAAGTGGCCCTGCTCTCTGAAACCCAGGAAAACACTGTCCCATTTTGGGGTCATTCTTATTTTTTCTTGAAGGACAACACATATTCGCAGCTGGATAGGTCTATGGTTCTGTCCTATAGCCTTTCTTCATTTTGTCTCTTCTTTGTCTTCTTCAGTCAAAGCTGGCAGTGTTTCTGCTGGTATAACTCCATCTCTATTTCTGGCTTCTGCTGAGATTGCTGGTTAGACTGAATCATGCCCATCATCTCTTTTCTGTATTGACTGTCCAATCACACTTTTCATGTTCTCCCCAGAACATGCTTTCTCATTTTTTTATGCAATATGGATAGACAGAATTTTCCAATCATCATGTCCTGATATTTTTTGCTTGATGATTCCTGCTCCAATTTACCCCTTTCTTCTTATGTTTTATCCTAAGCAGTAAAGAGAAACCAGGCAATGCCGTGAATATTTTGCTAAAATCTCCTATGCTAAATATCCAAATTCATACAATTTCTACTTTCCGCAAAATACTAGAACACAATTTGGCCAAGTTCTTTGCCCCTTTGTAACAAGGATCATCTTTCCTCAGTTTCCTATAACATGTTACTCTTTTCTTTTTCCTTTTTTAAATTTTATTTTATTTTTTCAGTGTTCCAAACCTCTTTTCTTTTTAAAAATCTCACCAGAATCACCTTGAACGTCTACATTTCTACCAACAGTCTCTTCGTGGCAATCCAGATTTTTTCTAGCACACATCTCAAAACTCTTCCAGCCTTTACCCATTCCCAATTCCAAAGCCACTTCCATATTTTTAGGCATTTGTTAAGGTAGTACCTCACTTCTCAGTACCAACATTGTATTAAGATTCTCCAGAGAAACAGAAGCAGCAGGATGTTTATTTATTTGTTTGTCTTAAGGAATTAGGTCACATGATTTTGGGAGTCAGTATGTAAAAAATCTTCAGGATAGGCTTTCGGGATGAAGACCCAGTTTGAATCCAAAGTCAGTTTACTGGCAGAATTCCTTCTTGCTCTGGGTGATTAATCTTTATTCTATTAAAGCCATGAACTGGTTGGATGAAGCCCACCTGTACAGAGGGGTTTTTGCCTTACTCAAAATTCACTGATTTATTTATTTATTTATTTATTTATTGTGTTATGTCAGCCACCATATATCACATCATTAGTTTTTTTTTTTAAAGATTTTGTTTATTTACTTGACAGACAGAAATCACAAGTAGGCAGAGAGGCAGGCATGGGTGGGGGAAGCAGGCTCCCCGCTGAGTAGAGAGCCTGATTCGGGGCTCGATCCCAGGACTCTGAGATCATGACCTGAGCCGAAGACAGATGCTTAACCCAGTGAGCCACCCAGACGCCCCACATCATTAGTTTTTGATGTAGTGTTCCATGATTCATTGTTTGCGTGTAACACCCAGTATTCCATGCAATACATGCCCTCCTTAATACCCACCACCAGTCTCACCCATTCCCACACCCCACTCCCTTCTAAAACCCTCAGTTTGTTTCTCAGAGTTCACAGTCTCTCATGGTTCATCACCCCCTCTGACCAATTTCCAAACATCCAGAATAATGTTTGACCAAATATCTGGGCACCATGGCTCAGCCAAGTTTGTACATAAAATGGACATTACAAGTGCTGTCAGCAAATGCTGCCTGGGCAGTCACTCCAGCCCTGGGAACTCTCCAAGGCAAAAGAAACAATGGAAAGCCCTTGAGATGTTCTTTCAAGGAGTTGCCAGTGGAGCTGAAACACACAACCACCCTTTTTTGTGAATAAGGTCTGTACTGTTCCCTCTGGCACTTAGTAACCTGCACCAGGAGTCTTCATGGCTGCTGCTGATTTGGGGAATGGGAATGGTAAGAGAGGTATTTAAAATGTCACCACTCTCTCTTACTAAAACGCTGCAGCTTCTTTCTTCATTAAGCTTTCCTCTAGTTGTTCTAAGATTTTGACTAGATTCCAGAATTCTGTGAAAGTTGAGTCTAACAGTTTTTGCCAAAAATTGTTGCTTTTGTAGATGGGCCAGGCCCTGGAGTTTGCTACTCTGCTATTTTGAGTGGCATCACCTCCTTAAACCATTTTTGCGGACTCCTAAAAATTACATGATACTTAGGCATTGTGCCTCCTGTGCCTAATGGATAAGATCACCCAGGGTCTATCCAGGGTCTTTGTACCCAAAGGGCATTCTGGGTCAGCATTTCTCCAGAAATAATGAACTTCCTGGCACAGATCAGCTTCCGAGGTCAGAAAAATGGGGATTCAATTCCCAGCTATGCCCCTAATTCTATGATCTTGGCCAATGGACTTAACCTCTCTGAGATTCGCTTTCCCTCTTTTTCCCACTTGGTTTTCAGAATTAAAGAATTCAAAGAGATAACAATGTGAAAGTGCCTAGCTCAATACTGCTACTCAAATCTCATTCCAGTTCTCTCTCATTTTGAAATTTTCCTTGAGCTTTCTATTTTCTCTCTTGCTACTTTTCCATGGGGGAAATTAGTGGCTGGTAATGGCTGAATAAATTACCCCTTGAGTGGTGTTTTCATCCTTACAAAGGACAGTCCTTAGCCTATAGGATTTAAACTTTTAAACTTTTAAATATTTTATTTATTTATTTGATATAGAGAGAGAGTGAGAGAAAGCATGAGAGGGGAGAAGATCAGAGGGAGAAGCAGACTCCTCATGGAGCTGGGAACCCGATGTGGGACTCGATTCAGGGACTCTGGGATCATGATCTGAGCCAAAGGCTGTTGCTTAATCAACTGAGCCACCCAGGAGCCCCTAAACCTTTTTTGATGGAATTGAAGGTCTCATTCCTTCTGGGAGAAGAACACTTTAGAAAAGACTATTTCTCTCTTCTTTCCAGATACTTTGGGCATTGGCATATGCTGGTAGATGATGACATCTGGTAGATGATGGCATTCTACTCTTGCAGAGTGGTGCCTTCTTCAAGGGATATGATGTTTCACAAATTAGACACACTACAGTGGATTTACAGATATTAACTGCCTACAGGTAGGGAGTTGTGTGATTTGAGGCACATCACTAAAAACCTTACTTTGCTCATCTGTGAACTTGGGATAATAAAGGTGGAATGTGAAAGCATTTATAAACTTGAACTTAACCAATGGGTGACAATATAATTATTAATTTATAAGTCCGTTATTATAAAGTCATAGCTGATGGCAAAATGCCTACCCACAAAGCAATAGCCTAAAAACTGTGACAATGGAAGGAATTTGTGATTTATATTTACTTCTCACTTTCCCTGAAGGCACACTTTCCCTACAAAATCTCTCCTAGGACAAAAAATGAAACCACAAAAATG
The DNA here is from genome assembly GCF_002288905.1 of Enhydra lutris kenyoni. NCBI lineage: Eukaryota > Metazoa > Chordata > Mammalia > Carnivora > Mustelidae > Enhydra > Enhydra lutris. The sequence continues at coordinate 759,906 of NW_019154207.1, read as the reverse complement.
TTAATTCTTAGATTCAATTGCACTTATAATTTTTGTGAAATTTGTTATTTTTTATCTCAAGCTTTATTTTAAAAATGTCAAGGCAGCTTAAAAAGATATAGGCTTGATGACAGGATTTTTTTAAGAGATGAAATTGTAAGATAAGGGAAAGTAAGGTAGAAAAAATAAGACTGAAGTTTTGAGGAATAATGAGAGTAAGTTTTGTATTGAACCCTATATGTAATTCTTTAGAGCTCCCCACACAACCTACTCTAATAATTAGTCTGCCTTTGAACACTGCCAGTATTCATTACCTCTTGAGACAAGCCAGTTTGCTTTTGGACAGCTATGACCACTGGAAAGGACTTTTTCTTTGGGTCGCCACCTTGTAATGTAGCATTTAGTAATGATCTCCCAACTGTTACTCTCAACTTGATATTCTAATTTAATCCATATGTATTGAGAGTTCAGTATCTGTCAAACAAGCATTGACACATTATCTTATTTCAATTTTATCCTCAAATAACCTTGTGAGATGAGTTTCTTTTAATCTCCATTTTATAGATGAGGAAAATAAGGTTGCAAGAGGCTAAATGAGCTGTTTCCAGTTGCCTTAAAGCAAATATGTGTGGTGGTTGAAAATTCAAGGATCCAAATAAACCTCTTGCTTAGAGCATTTCTTAAACTAAAGGGGAAGAGTACTACATACTTTCTGTTTTTCTGTCTCTTTGGGGAGTGCCAGATACACTTCCTTTTCTCTTTCTTTTTTTTTTTTTTTTTTGTTGTTTTTTGTGTTTTTTTTTTTTTTTTTATTTTTTTTTTTTTTAATTTTATTTT
>NW_019154207.1:704266-754090 GCF_002288905.1 Enhydra lutris kenyoni | reverse complement strand
AGTGGGTCTTTCATAGATAGATTTTATGAAGTTCAGGAATGTTCCCTCTATCCCTATACTTTGAAGCGTTTTAATCAGGAACGGATGCTGGATTTTGTCAAGTGCTTTTCCTGCATCAATTGAGAGGACCATATGGTTCTTCTCTCTTCTCTTATTGATTTGTTCTATCACATTGATTGATTTGCGAATGTTGAACCATCCTTGTAACCCAGGGATGAATTCCACCTGGTCATGGTGGATAATCTTTTTAATGTACAGCTAATCTTTTGAAAAGAATTACAGTTACAGTTCCCTGATACACTGTTTACCCTCAGTTAGCCAATTAAAGATTTCGTGAATTCTCCCTTTTCAGTCTTGCTGTAATATACCTAAAAATTAGAAGGAGCCAAGATGCCCTTCAACAAACAAATGGATAAAGAAGATGTGGTCCATATATACAATGGAATATTACTCAGCCATTTTAAAGGATGAATACCTAACATTTGCATCAAGGAGGAGACTAGGCTAAGTGAAACAATTCAAGCAGAGAAAGACAATTATCATATGGTTTCACTTATTTGTGGAACATAAGGGGTAGCATGGAGGACATTAGGAGAAGGAAGGGAAAACTGAACGGGGGAAATCAGAAGTAGAGATGAACCCTGATAGACTATTGACTCCAGGAAACAAACTGAGGGTTTCAGAGGGGAGAGAGGTGGTGTGATGTGTTAGCCTGGTAATGGGTATTAAGGAGGGTACATATTACATGGAGCAGTGGATGTTATATGCAAACAACGAATCATGGAAGACTACATAAAACTAATGATGTACTGTAAGGTGACTAACATAACATAATAAAAAATTTTTTCAAATTTAAAAAAGGAAAAGTTATATAAAAGCAAAAGGAAGGGGGCGCCTGTGTGGCTCAGTCATTAAGTGTCTGCCTTGACTCAGGGCATGATCCCAGGATCCTGGGATTGAGCCCCACATTGGGCTCCCTGCTCGGTGGGAAGCCTGCTTCTCCTCCTTCTCTCACTTCTGCTTGTGTTCCCTCTCTCGCTGTGTCTCTCTCTGTCAAATAAATAAATAAAATCTTAAAAAAAATAAAAGCAAAAGGAAGGAAACATAGATAAATCTTTAGCAAGTTTACACTAATAATTTTATTTTGTTTTTAGACTAGTAAACCTGTGGAAAATCCTTTTCTAACTTTCCAGATTCCAGATTTATTATCGCTACTCCCAAACATTTGTTTTCTGAGTACGTATCTTAAATTGAGGTACACAGTGAAGTTACACTGACAAGTCCCATGGGTCAATTGTTATATACTAAATTTTTTAATCCTCCCTGGACTTGATTAAAAAGTTCCAAGGAATGTGAGCTTGTAATTATATTATAATAATTATAATTATATTATTGGGCTTCTTTCAGTCTGAAGGCTATCTCTTTCCTTTCATGGCATCATGACATTAGATTGACTTTCTTGGTATCAATCATTGTGAAATTAGCCTATCTGAAATTAAGTTTTGCATTTCTCTTGGACACCTATGACCCAGCCCTAGTCTTTCAGAGAACTTTCAAGAGAACGTCATAGTCTTTTTTCTGTCTCTTACTCCCAGTTTTCTCTGACATCACCCTAGTCCTTGAGATTACATTTGGATTACCATACAGATTCTGTGTCTTGTTTCCCTGTCCACCCTCCCAACTTCACACTAACAATTTTTTAAATGAACACATTAGACTCATTTAAGACCAATCCAGTCCAAATCCTTATTTTCTGCTTGGAAATCTTCAGTGACCCCTGTTATTTAACAGGCAAAAAACGTAACTCTCTCTGTCAAAACTTTTCAGGTCTATCCTACTCTCCCTGTGCATATTCTCTCTTACATACCCTCAGTAGGCTGCTTTCTCTATCTTTATTTCTAACCTCCCTGTATTATGGGGCTCTTCCTGGAAAATACCTAGCCCTCTTACAGTCTGTTCACAAATTTTTCTGGCCTCTGAGCTCAGTCCCAGAAAGCTTCCTCCTAGTACTTTTCTTCCTTTAGAGTGCACATAGACCCTTTTTACCCTGATCAGATCAACACTTCTCAAGCCAGGTTAGGTTGTGGTTTGATTATAGTTATCAGTCTGGGGATAGATGATAGGGGAGGGGACAAGTTTGGCAAGGCAGAGGGCTAAATAGCATCTTCAGGCAATGGGAATGCTAGCAACCAATTGGAAGAAATGGGTAGGGTTGTCAGATTTAATAAAAAATATTAAAAATCCCATTATATTTGAAGTTCAGATTAATGGTGAAATTTTGTTTTAGTGTAATTGTGTCCCAAATACTGCATTGGACATATTTATACTCAAAAATAGCTCTTTTTTCTGAAATTCAAATTCAACTGGGCATTCTGTTTATTTTCTGGCAATCTTAGAATTGGCCCACCTTTTCAAGATAGAAAACCCATGGGAGATGAGATTTCAAGATAGAGCTGGAAATCCCTTTATATGCTATCAAAGATGTCTTCTGACTTTAATATTTCACTTTAAATTGGTAATTAATTCTCTAAGCCTTTCATTTTCTCTCTCCAATACGTGAATGTCACTCAGCAAGAGCCAGTAGATTCTATATAATTGCTGTTTGCCCCGATCCTCTCAACTGCTTGCATATTTGCACATACCTTCCTTTTCACTAGTATACCTGGTGAAAATTTTAACAATTGTACTGCTGTAGCACACCGTGGACTACTTTCTACCAGCATTTTACCAACTGCCATGATTGACAGGATCCTCACTTCCTGCTCTGCAAATCCCATTTTTGGAGTCTGTTTCCTAGGACTATTCCTGATACCACCTGTCTTAGGTAAGGTTTTGGGGGGAAATAATGATGAAACAGAGATTTGTTTGTAAATAGAACATGTAGGGGCATGTTCAAAAGAACAATGCTGTGAGGTAGTAAGGGAAGCAGAATTAGCAGAGAAATTGAACTGTGGTATAGTTACAACAAAGGTTTTGGCTGATCCCATGGGGAGTTCTGGAACGAAGATGGCCTTTTAGAGGTGACTTTGAATTTTGAATTTGAAACAGGAGATCCTGGCCTTCATATACATCTACATTATCTCACTAAAGGATGCAGGCTGTCCCCAGGAGAGGGCATGATCTTAAAAGACACTGTTCCCTTCAGACAAGGCCAATTCTCTAAAAGTTGGGGAAATGAGTGTCTTTGTCCTGAGATGGTGGGACAGGGGGCAGGGGTGGTTTGGGGCAGCACAAGCACAGTTCCATTGCAACAAATTTGTCTCCTATTGGCAGTCATTTATTTGTTCTATCAATCTATATAATTTTCAAAAACTTGCCTTTATTTTCCTTTTTCTATTCTTTCTTTCCCTATCTTTAACATAGTGTCTCTTCTCTCTTGTATTCTTGGCAGTTTAATTTCCAATTGGTTTTCCATTTATTTACTTAGTTCTGTCAGGTTTTGTTTTACATCTTTCTGTTATCTATTTCTGGGTTCTATTTCTGAATTTATGTTCTGTATCAAAGCTCATAAATGTTTTCTTTATTTCAGCTCATTTTAAAATACTGGGTTAGTTAGTTTTCACTTAATTTGTGTCTGCATTTTTCTGGTGTGTTCATTTTCTACTAGATCTGGCTTTCTAACCTTCAGAAGTTTATTTTGCTGTTCATAATACTTCCTGGGATCTTCTTTCTCTGGATTCTTTCCTTATCCACTACTATTTGAATTTTCCTTTCTCCTTACCCATGGCGTTTCTGTCTTGTTCCATTTGATTTCTCAAACTAGCAGTTTTCTTTTTGTGTGTGGGTTTGTTCTGTAGGAAATACTATGATGAATAGTTCTGAAATCCTCAAGGGCCTAGTTCACCACAGCACTCTTTGATCTCTCGCTGATTCTGTGTAGCTTTTCCCCACTCATCTGTAATTCAGAACCTCTGATGGCTTCTTTGAATGTTTCAGTTGCTCTCAAACCTACTTTTCTAGTTCGATCAAGAGATGATATCTCAGTTTGGAGTGGTGGCAGTGAGGATGAAGAGAATTGAACATCAAGAGAGATATTTTGGTGATATGATCAAGGAGAATTGTTTACGGACTAATGTAAAAGTGAAGAGGTTCTCAAAAATAGTTTTTGGCTTGAACAATTGGACAGTTTTACAGAAATGGGGGAAACCGAGAGGTGAATGGTTGGTAATGGCAGAAGGAGGCACTCTGTGTAGCTACCTATATTGCTTGAATTACCTATTAGGTAGCCAAGTGGATGTAGCAAAGAAATGACTTTGAACTGAGAGGAAAAGTTTTGCTTAGGTATTACTTCCTTTGGGAAGTCTTTCCTGAATGCCCACTTCCCATTCCATTAAGCTTGTTACCTTTCTAACCACAGCATCCTTCAGTGCTCCTATTGTAGACTTTATCAAATTTATACTGCAATTTCCTATTTATTGGTCCATTCACCCTGTTAGAGTGTGAGCTCTTTGTGGAATAGAACCTATGCTCTTCATTTTTTCCCCCAGGTTCCTTCCTGGATCAATGCTGACAGTCAGCTCTTATAATTTGTTTAAGGCATGCATATGACAAGATGGTAAATTCCATTTTTCCCCTAAAGCTGCAATTTTTGAAAACTATTTTCCAAATTCAGCCCAAATTTGCCCCCCATCTTCTATTGAGTATATACCTATGAAGCTAGGTGTTATTAATTTACTTGTCTGAACACTATTTGTCTTAAATCATAAGTGATCTTATGTCTAGGTGAGCATATTAGTCTTTCAAACTAAGCATGTAATAAAAATCTCAACATTTTCACATGTAATGTCTTAAAACTATGCCCCCTCAAATATATTTTTGTATTGTCTTCTACAGCCAAAAGCATTAACACTACTAAATTTCATCTTGCTAGATTCAGCCTCAACTCCAGAAGTAGAGATGATTTTGGGACCTGCATATATATTTAAATATCTTGATTTATATTGTCACCTCCCAGTGCTGAGAGGCAGAAGTTAAGAGCAGGACAAATTTGCCAAAGTCAGGCTCCAGGTCTTTGTCCCCAGCTTCAACCAGAAAATACTTTTTGGTTAATAGAAAACTAATTTTATGATAGAGTTAACATAAAGTTCTTTTTTAAAGATTTTATTTGATGGAGAGGGAGCATGAGCGAGCGCACAAGTAGGGGAAGCAGTAGGCAGAGGGAGAGGGAGAAGCAGGCTCTCCACTGAGCAGGGAGCCCAATCCCAGAACCCTGGGATCATGACCTGAGCCAAAGGCAGAGGTCCAACGACTGAGCCACCCAGGTGCCCCTAAACTTTATTTTTGTCAAAATGGTTTTTGTCTTAGAAATTTTTGAAACCAATTTCTAGAGCAAGTCCCTGGTAACTTTCCCAAGAATGTAGTCAACAGCACACACTTTTCCCTCTCCCAACTTGCCACCCCACCTAATTTAAATGATTTTAATGTTAACATTTTGTATGATTTACACAATGTTGATGAAATTGTGTGCTTCTAATTTTAATAAATCATTGATCTATTTAAGTTATTTGGAAAAGATCATAGCAATTTGGTGTCTTAGTGAATATTCTGATGATGTATAGTTTTGAATTTCTACCCTCCACCCTTCCATAAAAAATGGACTTCTGCAAAATAATTCACCAATTCTAAAAATGCTTATAATTCAATAATCTTGTCTTGAGTTTTCTGTGGAAAAGAGCTGCATTTTTTGCCAAATTCAGAAAAAGATCTTGCCATTCGTGTAGCTAATTCACAGTCTATTTGCTCTGCTCTGGTTCTTTCCCCTCTCCTTTCACCACTATACCAGATGTGTTAAAAAGAGAAGTAGTAGTGTAGCACCAAATAATCTTATACCAACCAAAGTCTTGTGGAAGAAAAGTTAATTTGAGAACTATCTGACTCCCTTTCAGACTATACCAACCTGGTATAAACCCAATCAATCATATTATGCTTCGGCTCACATTTACCATTTCAACAAAATCTCAAGGAAAAAGGACTATTAAATGTGTTGGCTACATGCAGATACATTACCATCTAAAGTTATTTACCTTTTTGATAAGATTAACACATCAAGGGAATACTATAGCCTGTTTTTCCTATTTCTAATGACTCCATGTTGGATTTTGATAATATTCCCATAAAGTCACATGGCAACTTGATGGTACAACTGAGACCAGAATCCTGGGATTTGGACTCCCAGTATTACTCTTTCTACTGTACCATGGTGATGTTCAATATTTACAGGAGGTGCTAATCATAAAAAAAGGGAGCACCAGTGTAAAAAAAATCAAGATGAAACAATTTAAAGGTAATGTACTCTCACAGCCCTCTCCCACTTGGGAAATTATTCCTTCTTCAGTTTCAAGTTATTTAGTTGCTCGAATTTTTTAACTTAAAACTGAACTCAAGTCTGCTTCTACTAAGCAAGATGTGAAATAAAATTATTACAATCTCACATTGTGATCTCCTAATAGGTGCAAACTGCATAATTGTTTCTCCTCTCATTCCCCAAATAAAATCATCTTTGGCTGGCAAATGATTGGTTCCACAAAACAATGTGTAGAAATTAAAACACTTTATTATAATATAAACATTTGCAGAATATAGACTGATTTTGTATCAGTACTTTTTGAGAGCTTTTTAAAACTATATATCATCTAAACTTACTATAGACTTCCATTTTCACTTCCAGATTTAGAAAATACAAAAATACACTGCAAATTAGATTTAACAACAAAAAAATCGGTCTAAGTCGCTTCACACATTTTTCTTGAAGAAAACCAAGAAACAAATAAACACACAACAACAACAATAAAATATCAACAACACTAACACAAACCTAAACAAGGAATGGATTCTGTAATGCCTGGTAGTTCTCTCATTTAAAATAAATGATCTCCCATGGGTAAATAATTCACCACCACAGCAATTTGATGAACAGAAGTAGGGACAACCTCATTAAACAAAATTACATTATATGTAAGAAACATAATTTTTCTTTTAAGAAAATGAGGAAAAGTAACTTGAGGACAAGGCATATTGAATACTTTTACTTCACTTGGCTTTTGTTAGAGGTTAAAGTTAACTGTTCACTTAGGAAAATTCAAATAACAATTTCATGAAACCAAGCTCTTCAACTTATTTCTTCAACTCAACCTTAAGGGAAAAAACTAAAAACAGTTCAAAATCCAAGAGTAGACTCATCCCAAAGCACTATCTTTCTTCAACAGGTATCCTTTTCTTTTCTATTCTTGTGTTGGTATGTTGTTCTTTCTCAGAGGCTAGGTTTATGCTTGTTTCTTCTTTCAATTCATTTTCAGTTTTTACACCCTGCCCCCAAACTAAGCTTTCCTGAATTGACAATGACCATATTCACCTCTTCTCTTCTTCTTTGGATGTTTTTGTTTTTTGTCTAAATCCATTTTCTAAACTGATTCCTTCAATTCATCCTTAGGCAAATAAAATGAAATGTTCAAATTCCTAAAACAGACTCCTCCAAAAACATTGACTCTGGTCTTTTCTTCAACAGGTTTCCTTTTCTCTTGTTCTTGTTGTGTTTTTATGTTTTTCTTACGTTCTTTCTCAGAGGGTAGGTTTAAGCTTGTTTCTTCTTTCAATTCAATTCCAATTTACACACACAAAAACTAAGCTTTCCTAAACTGACACTGACTGTATCCACTGCTCCTTCTCTTTATTAAATGTTCCTGTTTGTCTAAATCCATATTCTTAAATATTTCTTCAATTCATCTTTGGGTAAACAAAACTAAAAGCTCAAAATCCAAGAATAGATTCATCCCAAAGCATTTCCTCTTCTGTCTTTTCTTCAACAGATTTCTTTTTCTCTTTCTTGTGCTTACGTTCTTCTTTCTCAGTAGGTACACCATGGCTTTTTTTCTTTTCTCGATGTTTAAGCTTTCCCGAACTGACACTGACTTTATCTCCCTCTCTTTTCCTTTGTCGGATGCTCTTGTCCTTGTCTAGATCAGTATCCCCACAACTCTTTTTCCTTTTATGCTTGGACTGCTCTTTCTCTGGCCTTTCTTCGCCTTCCTCCAGGTGCCTTCTTCTCTTCTGATGTCTCCGTTTATGACCTGCTTGATGGTCACCGGTACTGTTTTCTGAAGAGAGGTGCTTGTAAACTTCAGATTCTACACTGTATGGGCCAGAGTTATTTTCTTGCTGACTAAGGCTAAGGGGTATTGGTTTTTCTGAGAAATAGTCTCTGATGGGCTGACAAGAGGTCATGGAGTCTAGTCTCTGTTTGCTGTCATTAGTTGGTAAGCAATGAGGTAACTGGTTTTCTACTGCTTGTGAAATACTGTATGATCCTGTATAGGTCTGGGAAGCCTCAAATGGGAGTTTTTGCTCAAACATTCTATGTTTGGGTCTGCAATCAACCATTTCTTTGTACTTATGGGTTTCTGTAGAGCTATCACTAATCTTTCTAAAACAAGTCTTTGGCTCTAATCCTCTGGCTTTCTGCACTTTGATGTAATCTTCAAGTTCATCTTGGAAAGAATCATAAGTCCTCTTTGAATGAGCTGGTAACCGGTGATGTAATTGGCTTTCTACTGGTGAAATATTATATGGTTGTTGGTAGGTCTGGGAAGTCTCAAGTGAAAATCTTGGCTCAAACATTCTTTGTCTGGGTCCAGAATCAACTTCTCTGTACCTACGGGTTTCCACAGAGTTCTCTCTTTTCTTTCTGAAACAAATCTTTGGATCTAGTCCTCTGGCTTTCTGCACTCTGATGTAATCTTCCAGTTCATCTTGGAAAGAGTCATAGGTCTTCTTTGAATGAGCTGGTGAACAATGAGGTAACTGGTTTTCTCCTGTTTGTGAAATACTGTATGATCCTGGGTATGTGCAGAAAGACTCACATGGGAGTCTTTGTTCAAACATTCTATGTCTGGATCTGGAATCAAATACTTCCCTGTACCCACGGGTTTCCAAAGAACCCCCTTCCATCTTTCTGAAACAAGTCTTGAATTCCAGTCCTCTGGATTTCTGCACTTGGATGTAATCTGCACATTCATCTTGGGAAGAGTCTTGTGTCTTTGAATTCTTCACTAGATTGGTAACAATGGATTCTCTGCAAAGAAGACAGCAGAAAGTTCTTGTTACTAGGTTATTTTATTCTGAATATTTTCTTTGCTTTCAAAAAGATTAGTTTGGAAAAACAAAAACAACAAAAGCCCAAGCAAATTTTTAAAAACCTACTGCAATATAAAAGCTATAAATCATCACTTTTTACACCAAAAAGAAGCAGCAAGCAGGGACAGTCAGATACTTCTCATGTACCTCATGATTTTTTACACACAAAAAAATTTTCAGGGCTGAGATAAAAGGGAAGATGGGTACAAAGATGTAGACATAGCTGCTACTGTCTTAGTACTTAAAATGTAAGGCATGTTGGGATATGTGGAAAAGGATCAATAATATTTAATGCCCCCAAATGGTCTGATCTGAATGTCACATTGTTTAAGAAGTTTTAATTAGCTTCTTGTATAGATCTACAAATGTAGTGGCTATTTATTCTGGAACTCTGAGATTTAAAAAAAAGAGTCTAAATGAAGATTAATCAGACAATTTAGCTCCTAAGTATTCAGACTCAAAGTAGAAATATTTTCTACCAGAATAAAATAATGTAACAGAAACACTATGGTTTGATTTTTAAAGCAACAAACCAAAAATACAATAGTTAAGTGCCCCTCTGTCCTGCTACCTGACTTATCCAATCCTTAATTGTCCACTTAATCCTCTCCTTAAAACAATCAAATAGAATGGAATAAATATTTATTGAGCTCCTATTATATGTCAGGCCAGGCACCTTACAAATATTTTTAACATTTCATTATAACCACTTCATATTGGAGCTGTCCAAAGTTATATACTTGTCAGAAACACAGATCTGATATTCAAATCCAGATCTGTCCAACAGCAAGACCTTTGTTCTTAACCACTGTACCTTGCTAGAAGGATGATGACCAGATCACTATATCTCCTGAAACTAAGCAACCTTCCAAGACTTATTTGAGTTTATATGGCTCAATGAGAATGATCCTTTAGTATTTCTCCAGAAAAGGACAATGCTGTCTGGTCAGCAGGGGTGCCAATTATCCAGTTCTGCCAATATACTATCATGGCTAGGAAAGTCCCTAGGGGATTTAAATACCATCACTTTTAGCAGTATCAAATACTATCACCTACAAATGCCATCACCTACAGCAGTATCAACTCATAGGGAAATGAATGCCTAGAAAGTTTGTAAAATACATGCAAGGGTACTTGACAGAAGCCCTGCTCTTTGGTGTCACAGGAGCATTTTGGTAAAAATAAAAAAAAAAAAAAAAAAACAAAAACAACAACAACAAAAAAAAAAAAAAAAACTTACTTAATTTGGTGTTCGCTTCCTTGCTTATGGGACCGGAGCATTTCTAAAGATGTAAAGGTGATATTACAAATATGACAAACGTAGGTTCTCATACTAAATGCTGAAAAAATAGAGAGTCCAAGTTAAGCAGGTCAATGTGGACACATTTAGAATCACAGAACTGGACAGGAATTTACTGAGATTATCTACTGAACTTTCCCAATTTGAAGATAAGGTCCAGAGAGGTCAAATGACTTGGTCAAAGTCAAAGAGCCAGTTAGTAATAGAGATAACCTCTCGGCGCTCATACTTCTTAATTTAGAGCCCAGAATTCTTTACACTACATCACATTGCTTCTCTAGGCTTGGACTCTTTCTTAAGAAACTGCTATCTGCCTGCCTATTGTTTCTACATCAAAGTGCAGCAGGCACTTCAAATTTAGTACGCCCAACCTCTTAATCCCTTAACCAACCTTTCTGCTTGCTCCTAATTCTTTTTCTGCCCAACAAAAACCTGAAAGGTCCCAAAAGATTAAACAAAAGCAAATTTTTACTCTCTTACCTGAAATCACTGTAGTGCATTAGTTTACCGAAAGTAATTTCCACAGACAGATTTTAGAAAGGAGAGAGGTTCAGTGAGCCCCACTCTCAGGATAAAAGCTGAAAGCAAGATTCTAAAACAAAACTACTAGTCACCACTTCAAAAGAGTCAAGAACTATAGATATACCAGCTACCTTTCTATTCTGCTTCTTAGGTAGAATTGAAAGCAGGGGATAAATTAATCTTTATTTTCTTAACTTCATTATTCTTCCACTTCCTCTTTGGTCAGAAGTAGCAAATTAATAAATTTCATAAGCTAAATATGAAATAATCCCACCCTAAAAGTGAGGCAACAAATTGGTGGCTGCAGTAATTTTAGGGTCAAGAGAGGTCATCTTTTAAATCAAAGAGCAATTTAATTATCCAAAGGATGCTAAATTAATCATTATCAAGTATACTGGCTTTGTCCAAGCAAAGATCATTCATAGAAACAAGAGAATATTGTCAAGGGGAAAGAAATACAATAATTTGGAAGAACATGAGGAGTCTGCTTACAATGGACAGATACTCTAGTGGGCCCAGGAGAACTCAGCAGTTTATGCCAAAGACTGAATGAATGATTCCTCATAACTATCCTCTCTGCCAGTGCTCTGATTTCATGCTCACCAAGTCACTTACAGATTTAATTTGGTTTCCCATATTATTTGATCCTAAAAAGGGGATACTTGGGTGATAGATCCAAGTTTTAAAAACCTTGAGGACTGAAAAAATATTTATCTCCTCCTACCATAAATCAATACCAGAATGACAGTGTATTAACTTAAATGACAGTGTTTCCCAGACTTCTCTGCTAAGAATTACTTGGAGTATTACTTAAATATAGACCCCCAGTTCCCTCCCCTGGAGAACATGATCCACTGTCTCTATGAGAGGGAATTTGTATTTTAACAAATCAGGTAATTATTCTTAGAGAATGTGTGGGAAATACAGTAAGGGAATGCCTTTCTTGTTCTTTGGTTATTTATCAGTGTTTGCCAAGTTTGTTTGTGGTCCAGTCAGTTCCTGATTTGAGGTTTATCTACCATGAAGATGCTGGACTTCCTGCAAAGCCAAGGTCTAAAGCCAGGACTATGCATGCTCACAACAAACTTTTCAAAAAATTATTAATATCCTTATTTAACAAGTGCAAAAATTAACATTCAGATTTGCTTGGCCAACACCATACATTTTGAGAGCACTGAAATTATGCAAGATAAGCAGGAATCCTGATTTCCTCTAGGTTAGTGGTTCTCAATGCTAGCTACATATTAGAACCATGTGGAAAACTAAAAATATTCATGTTACAGCTCCACATCAGACCATTTAAATCAGAATCTCTAGGAGTGGAACCAGGCTTTCTTACTTTTTGAAAGCATTCTTTTTTTTTTTTTTTTTTTTGACAGACAGAGATCACAAGTAGGCAGAGAGGCAGGCAGAGAGAGAGAGGAGGAAGCAGGCTCCCTGCTTGAGCAGAGAGCTCGATGCGGGGCTCGATCCCAGGACTCTGAGATCATGACCTGAGCTGAAGGCAGAGGCTTTAACCCACTGAGCCACCCAGGCGCCCCTTGAAAGCATTCTTAGATGATTTTTTTATATAGCCATTGAGCAGCACTGCCCTAATATTGAGCCAATGATCTTCATTATGATTATAAACTCAGATTAGATTTTAGGGGTTTTACATATTTGTTTAGTGCTTATAAAGTATACAGTATACATAATATTCTCCTCAGTTCCTCTTTTGTTTTTTTTACAAATTATATCAGAAGATTATAATATAGGTAATATATGGGTTTAGAGAAGCTGCTGGTCACATATAAAAGGTCCAGAGGCAGTTCTGAAACTCTGTGGTCTGAATACTATAACCTTAGCTCTTGTCTTTTTCATACACTGATATTCTTTATCTTTTTCTAGATATAAACATCTCAGAAAATAATATATAAAAATGGTGTAAACACTTTCTGTGAAGATATGAAGCCTATTTATTGGCTCCAAGATCAAAATTCCTGGTCTAATCCTTCTGTAACCTGCCTCCACTGTGTTTATCTTTTCCTTTTTTAATTGAAATATAATTAATATATAGTGTTACATTAGTTCCAGGTAAACAATATAATGATTCAACAATTTTATACATTACTTAATGCTCACCAAGGTAAGTATACTCTAAATCTCTTTAATCTATTCTGTTTCTTATACTTTCTATTCTTCCATCTTGGTCTGCTCCTTGTCCCTGTCCAGCTCTGCTGCCCTCAGCTCAGCTAGGATTCCTTATTTTTTTTTTTTAATTTTATTTTTTATAAACATATAATACATTTTTATCCCCAGGGGTACAGGTCTGTGAATTGCCAGGTTTACACACTTCACAGCACTCACCATAGCACATACCCTCCCCAATGTCCATAATCCCACCCCCACTCTCCCAAACCCCCTCCCCCCATCAACCCTCAGTTTGTTTTGTGAGATTAAGAGTCACTTATGGTTTGTCTCCCTCCCAATCCCATCTTGTTTCATTTACTCTTCTCCTTATTTCTGACTTCATTCACAAACTCAAGCTTCTTCAAATCTCATACCTTTCAGAATTTTCCATAACCAAACACCTGTGGTGCCCATTTTTCTCCTAATCACAGCTCTATCTTATAACTCCCCAGACTGAGATCTTTGTTTTCAAAGCACAGATTGGGGGAGTACGTATCTCTATAGTCTACTGTTGTGGTTCTCAATCTTAGCTCTATATCCTATTCAGTTAGGGAGTTAAAAAACAGAAAATAAAACACTAATGTGTAGGTCCTAGGGATTCTAATTTAATTGATTTGTGGGATGGCCTGAGCACTGAGATTTCTAAAAGTTCCTTGCATAATTCTAACATGTAGTCAAGGTGAGAACCATTGGTCTAATAGCTTAAATGGAAAATAACCAATTGAGAGCCTCGTATAAAGAAAAGTGCAGCTTAATGTGAATTTACTTTATGAAGAAAAATAGAAAAAGTCTAATTTACCTGTTTTTAAATTACAACAGGAGAACAAACATTTCAAAAAAAGGTAACATTTGTTAAGCACCTATTCTGTGATGGGTACTGTGCTGTTTCATTTCATCCTTTGAAAATCCTGTGAAGTAGCCTTATTTTCACTTTACACCTGAGGAATCTGAGGTTCAACTGGGTAAGTGACTTGAAACATATCTCTCAATCTATGTTTATCCTTCTATATGACCTGCCTTTCAATAAACAATTAGCAAATAATGAAAAAAACTATGTACTTATTACCATATAAAGTGCTAAGACGGATATTGCAGAATAAAATATAATCTTTTGTCTCAAGGAGGCTAATTCATTTAAGGGACTATAATTAGCGCAACTCTCAATGAACAGTGAAGTCTATGAGGAATCAGAGGAGGGGGAGAATATCAGCAGCCAGACAAGTGAGGGAAGTTATGATGGATCTGGGAGGATAAGAAGGATTTGGATTGTAAGGAAGGCATATAATGCCATTCCAGGGGATGAAAACAGTATCAGATATGGGAGAGACAGAAATGAGCATGATGTGTTGACTTCAAATAATCTGTTCAAAAAACACTAAGCACCTATGTGGCACCAAACATCACGCTAGATTCTATGGGTACAGGATGAATAAAATGGGCAGGTTGCTCACAAATGCAAGTGAGAAACATATAAATAAAGGATTTCAATCTCATTTGGTAAAAGGTAAGAGGTATGCTTAAGGGGTATGGGAGCTCAAAGAAGCAGAGGCACTTAGCACAGTATGGGGGTCTGTGAAGGCTACTGGAAGAGATGATGCCTTAGTTAACTTGGAAGGATGAACAATAGTTATCTTGTTGAAAAGAGTTGAGAATGGTATTGTATGGAGATGGACTAGCATGATAGAAACATAGAAGTGTTTAAAAGAACTTCTTAAAATTTGGAAATGTTGTAGAATAAAATATAACAGGACAATGTGGGAGAGGCAAAAGGGTGTCAGGTCAGAGAGATGTAAGTGTTATGCTAAGGAGCCTAGACTTTTTATCCTGTGTATTGGGAAACCTTGAAATGCTTTAAGTAGTAAGTGACATGGTCAGCTGTGTGTTTTAGAGAAGTCTCTCCTGTAGCTGCAATATGTAGGATAAATTTGAGAGGAACAAGCCTCAAAGTAAGGAGACCACATGTATGTAAATAACTAGACAAGGCAAGAGATAAGGAAGGCATGAGGTAGAACACGGTAGGGATAGGCAGGAGCAGGGAGATTGGTGAAATATACCATCAAAACTGGAAAAACTAAAAAAGAAAAAACTGGCAAAACTTGGTGACTGATTGAATGTGGGAGATAAGTTTATCTGAAAGGTGTGAGAGGGGGAAGCACAGAAGAGTGGAAGAGCGTCCTGGACAGTGGTGTGGGTTTTAAAATCATTGCTGGGAGGAAAGTGAAGGAAAAGGTAAAGGATTAAATAGGACGACAAGTTTACAGAGATTGGATTCCAAGACTCTATCAAGGTACCCAATCTCTAGCTTTACATAATTTTCCACAGCGTCACTCAGTATCCAGAATGTAAAAGTAGAAAATGGGGACTGTGGAACTGATCCAGGGTTGAAATCTTGCTACTGAAGAACAAGAGAGTAACAATGAGGTATATGTAAGGCCCTCCAGGAGGTTGTTACAGGATTGAAGTGTGAAATAATGAGAGTGGAAATGTAATGGAAAGGCAAAGTAGTTCTAATAAGATTTGATAAGACTTGTTGATGGACAAGATAGAGGAAAATAAAGTAGTTGAAGATGCCCTCAAAGATTCAAATGTAGGTAACTAAGAAATGGTACGACAGGCAAAGACAGGAATCTTGGGAAATTTAAGTTGGTTTTAGAGAAGATTATTAATTCAATTTTAGGTATGTTGAGTTACAGGTGAAGGTGAGATATCTAAGTGCAATAATGAAGCTAGAAATTAGTAAGATAAACAAAACAAATACAATAAATAAAAAATACATACATACTTTAGTTCCATATCGTTATGGTAGCCATTCCTGTGCTAATAAGATCTGGGCTGGATAAGGGACATGAAGAAAGCAGTGAGAATGATGAAGACAGACAGAGATTAGGTATAGTAGGAACATATAGAAACAAAACAGATGGAAAAAAAGGCAGAGACAGAAAGAAGGGAGAAGATGGGTTGATGAATGAAATAGTCAAAGTGTCATATATCAAACTGTTTCTGTCTTACCACTTGCTTGCTTATAATATGGGCTTCTGCTGTTCTGTTCTTTGAAATTCTCATTAGCTAATTTAAATTCTCCAGCTATTTTTTAATCCTTAAATGTTTACTGTTCTTAAAATGGAACAGTCAAAAGCAGGGCTGGAAATTTGTTCTTTGAGCTCTATTATGCTAATGGTCAGCCTTCCTCCCTGGCCAGATGAAAATTTCACCAATATCCTTCCCTTATTCTAATAACCTTGAAACTTCAGAATGCTAACATGACTCTCCCTTTAGAAGTGACCAGGCTATATACACTTCTCATAGCTGACTCAGTTCCAATTTTACCTAATGCTGGCCTTTAAACTAGAAGGTACTTATTTCAGATATCCTCACCCTAGCAATAGGAAAAATACCCTAACAATTAGTTAAAGCTTGTCATTTCTCCAAACATCTACTACTTTTAGAAGCTCTACCACTTTTTTTTCATTTTATTTCTTTTCAGTGTTCCGAAACTCTACCTTATATTACTACTTTTGCCTAAATCAACATTCTTCAAATTCCTAGATAAAAACATGGATCTCTATGTAACTTTTTGGGATATGTTGAATCACGTTAATTAGGAAACTTAAATAGTATAAACACAGGATTAGCATTCAATATATCAAGATTAGTAGTTCACTCATTCTATATTAAACTAATTGCTATTGAGGGAGGCCTACTCTGTGCCAGTTTCTATCGCTAGCACTGGAAATACATTAGAGTTAGGTGAAATCCCTTCCCTCAAAGACCTTACACATTCTAGTAGGAGATAAAGACACATGGAGAGAAAATTATACATGCAGGTTAAGGAAGCACAGAAGATAAGTCTTGAAGGAACAGAAAAGGCTTCCCAGGAAGTAGTATGTTAAAGAATGAGTAGGAATTAGATAAAGAAGAGGAACATGGAGATGTTTCAGGTAAAATGGCACATGAAAAAGGGCACAGAAACAAGAAATAGGGTAATGGTTTCTGGAAACCATAAGCAGTTTGTTGGTTCTGACCTATATGGATATGGCAGGAAGTAGCAGGGGATAAGCCTGGAGAACGTATGCAGGGAAAGATGATAAAGAGCTGTGAAGCTTAGATTTTTATCCCCAGAAAAAGGAGAATCAAGTGAGGATTTTAAAGTAGGGAGTGACATGGAAAGATGTGCACTTTAGGTGAAACACTCTCATGGTTAAATTGAGGGTAGATTTGGAGAGACAAAACTGATGATAGGGAGAGTGGTTAGGAGGCTGTGGCAATATTCTAGAACAATGCTTCTCAAAATTTATTGTGAGAACAAATCACCTAGTGATCTTGTCAAAATGCAGTTTCTGATTTAGTAGGTCTGCAGTGAGGCCTGAAATTCTTTTTTCTAACAAGCTCTCAAGTGATGCTGATGATGCTGGCCACAAACCACACTTTGAGTAGCAAAGCTCTAGGAAAGATGCGGAGGGCCTGAGCTAGTATGGGAAGAGTAGAGCTGGAGATAAGGGAACAGGTAAAACAGTCACGGCTTGGTGTTTCATTAGATATAAAAAGTAAAGAAGGTAGTGTTGGGGAATTCACAGTTAACTACAGGTTTCTATTCCGAGTGACTGAGTGGAATTGAAATGGATATGAGGTATCCAGGTAAAGCAGTAGCTGCCAGTTGGAGATATGAATCCAAAGCTTGACAGAAAGGTTGTAAGCATACAGACAAGAGATGAAATCAGGGGAACAGCTTAGATCATGTTTGTAGAATAAGGTCAAGAATGGAGCCACAAGAACACCTACATTTAGGTAATGCATTAAAAAACATCCCCCAAAGAAAACAGAAAAGAAACAGACACACAGAAGAACCAGAACATAAGGAATTACATATGACAAAGAATAGGGCTTCAAGGTGGGAGAAATGAACATTTTCACATGAAGCAGAAAGTTCTAGTAAGAAAAGAATTGAAAAATAACAGCAAGTGGAGGAAAAGAAGTGGATGGAAGGGAGAACATGAAAAAGGAATAAAATACACTAGTAGTGAGAAGGTGCCTGTGGGGGGAAAAATGAAAAAAAAAATATGGTTAGAAGAGCAAGTGGATTATTCCAGTCAGGATCAGAATCTTTATTGTGCCTGAATTCTTGCTACTCTTCCTAGCTCTTCTGTTAATTCTCCTTCCCACTTCTACTACTCTAAATCATATACTTCCTCAATGAAGGTTTTCTGAACCATGGTATTTCACTCCTCTAGTTACCAAAAATATGTACACAAAAATTCATGTCTGTAGCCTCTTGCAATGAAGTGTTATAAACTCAACAAGTTTATACACTTGCTCCTTCAGGGAAAATGGTATATCCTCATTTGTATTCCCAACAATGACTAGCCTAGCACCCTAGAGACACTTAAGCCATACTTAGTGACTGAATAATATAAGCACACAACACTAATTAAAAATACTTCCTTATGTACCTATGACATAACGTGGAACCATGGGGATACCTATATTTGATCCTATAATTAATAAATGTCATCTAAACTTTTCTGAGTCTCATTTTCTAGAAAACCAACAGACAGAACTAGATGGACTCTGAAGTCCTTACTCATCTAAAATTGTATAATACCATCAGTACTAGCAACCTACAGCAAATTGATATATACATAAGTCGGTATGTTTTATAAAATATAAACTTCCTATGAAAGAGTTTTGGGATATTTTTACTGTTTACCATTTGCATCTGATTTTGCTGGAAGAGGTTTCTCTCTTATGTTGTCTACAAACTTCTTTCTAGCTTCATTTCTTTTGTGTTTTTTCCCAACATAATGCTGTTGGGCCATTAATGGACTATTAAAGGAAGCAGGACAGAGCTTGCAATACTTGTTTGGATTATTCAAATCCAAAGCACTGCTGGAAGAGGAAGGCATAGTCTTGTCTTTAATCCCACCTGGAGGAGGCTTGACAGCAAGGGGCTTCAGAAAAGTTGATTCTGCAGAAGTAGTAAGAGGCACACCTGCTGAAATAGTTGTAATGAGAAGTAATCAACATATATTCAGTTATTAGAGCTACATTCATTACAAAGTATTAGGGGAATTCAGAATTCTTTGAAAATTGCTATCTCTGGGCTTTTTTCCACACAGGGCTGTTGGATAAAGGCACTCAGGTTAAAAAGAATTTACTTTTCTGTGGGAATAGAATTTTTTTTAAAAGATTTTATTTATTTGACAAAGATCACAAGTAGGCAGAGAGGCAGGCAGAGAGAGAGGAGGAAGCAGGATCCCTGCTGAGCAGAGAGCCCGATGCGGGCTTGATCCCAGGACCCTGGGATCATGACCTGAGCCGAAGGCAGAGGCTTAACCCACTGAGCCACCCAGGCGCCCCAAGGGAATAGAAATTTGAATACAAGTCTGTCACCAGGTTTCTTCAACATAAGTACAAGAAGGAATATTCAACATCAGGCATTGGCTAATTATATTTATTGGAATAATCAATGAAAGCATGAGAGCTTAGGATGGTTCTTAAAATTAGTGAGGGTAAAACAGATGGTACCAACTTCTGAGCTGGTGTCTTTCCTGAGTATCCCAGTAAGTCTATCCAGTCCAGATTTGTGGTATTTGTATCAAAATAAAATTTATGCAGTTGTTTAAGTCTATAAAATTATATGTTTCTACAACTGTAGTTACTTCAGAGTTCTTACATTTAGTATCCCACATGAGCTTAAATTGATGAATTTGGGGGACTGAAAACAAGACTTTACAAGATGCTTTCTATTGTAGGGCATACTGATTCCAACCCTCTCTAGAAGATAGGAAGACAAACAAATACACAAAAATTAGAGAGACTAGAATAAGTTTAAAAATAATTCTGGTTTAATTTTTTATATTATTATTCACAGTATTCTTTTATTTATTTTTTTATTATTTCAGTTAGCCACTGCATAGTACATCATTAGTTTTTGATGTAGTGTTCAATGATTCATTAGATGTTTATAACACCCAGTGCTCATCATTATTAAGAAAACAGTATGTTTTAAGGTAGGGTGAGGCCTCCCATATGAGTTGGAAATTTATGTTGGTAAATTTTCCATACTACGCATGCCTTATTCCTAAAGTGTTGAAACTAGTGAGAATGTAGTATTATTTTTTACAGAGGCTTAATCATCTCATTTTTTATTCTAGCACACAAATTTTTCAAAATACAAGTTCAGTTTTCCAGTGTGTACTCTGCCACCTTAGGCCAGAAGCGAGATCTTCAGGTTAGATATCTCATGGGCTGATGACTCAACATCACTGGAAGGAGGAAAGAGGCAATGTTTTATAGTTCTGTGTGTCTTTGTGATCTAGCATAAAATAAGTACCCATTACTGATTGATGATGTTGGTGGCACTTTATATTTATAAGAGGAATGAAGTGAACTATCAGGGTAGAAGGAGATTCTGTAACTTATTTTTTTTTGCTTATAGTTATAGTCAGAAAACACTACACCATAACTATATTATAGTGAAAATACTGGTGTGAACACATATGTGAGATAATGTTCTAGGAAGAACTAAAGAAGAAAAAATGAGATTGATGGCAAGGAAAAGAAGAAGGAACTAAGTGAGATTTTATGATCTGATTAGAAAATGGAGAGCCCAGGCTGCTTTTTGTTGTTTCTTCATAGCAGCATAGCAAATCACCTGCTTTCATTTGTATTTAATAAACTAAAAGGTAAAGGTCATAACATTTCTTAAAATTCAGCTAGCAATTATAATCTCCATATTAAATGACAAAGACACAGAAAGAGATTAACTGGGCAGAAGAAGAAGAATCAAGTTATTACTCCAGAGTGAAAGTCTCTCCAATAAAAAAATGGATAGCGAAGTTGGAAAAAAAATGATCAGGAGACCCTGTACTGAAGCGAAAGAGGTGAATGTAATCTTACCCATCTCTGGCTGAAATCCTGATGGAGATGCCTGATCATGCTCCTCCATTAATTGCTTCAGTTTTTTAGCATGGACTTTTCCCAAATAGTGAGACTGAGCAACAATTGGGGAGCTAAATATCATGTTGCAGAGATCACAAAATTTATTTCTGTCTGCTACTTCATTTCTGTGGACCTGAAATAAGCACAATCTGATTAAAATGATTTGATAACTCAAAGTTTAGAATTACGACATCAATGTAGGCCACTTACCTGAAAATTCCTAACATCCATCTTCATTTTCTTACCAGGCACTTCATTTTGTTCCCCATGCATTTGAAAATAAAACCTAACATTTTGAGCATGTTTTTCACTCTGAAAAAAGATACAATATGACTTCGTTTATGCAATAACAGAAGCACCCTGAGTTTACACCTCTTTGGATTTGAGGATAGCACTTGTGGGTTGTAATATACGTGGTATTGTACCATGTTTATGAAGGAGCTTCACATGCTTTTTTCAAATCTCTGAATCTCATAATGAAAATGCTATAATTTAGAGATCAATAACTTTTATGTTGTTGACAGAGACTCCTGGTTGCTTCCCAATATCAAATTTCTTCTTCTTAGTTACATGGCTTGGGCAATATACCCAGCTAAAAGACTGCATGTTTCAGCCTCCCTTTCCACAAAATGTAACCATGTGACTAGATTCTGGCCAATAAGATATAATCTGAACCACTGGGTGAAAGTTCTGAGAAATCTCTTTAACATGCTGAGGGATGAGCCCTTCCAACCTTCTTCCCTTCTGTTTCTGGAATTAAGATCATGGTTCCAGCAGTCATCTGGGACTTTAGGGGATCTTGAGGACAAAAGCTAGTTTAGCAGAATAGAAAGACAGAAAATGCCTAGGTTCCTGATGATATCATGGAACTGTTGTCATGGAACTGCCATACCAGCTCTGTGCTGCTTACCTCTCAAAATTCTTTTTTGTGAAAATTTTAAACCTTCTAAGTTAAGCATATTAGAAAAATCTCTAAAAAATGTGTAACAAAATAAATAAGAATAACAAAAATGTTGGTGTAGGTAGAAGGGAAACTAGTATTCCTGAGCACATGCTGTGATATAATCACTATCTATAGAATTTTAAATTATGAAATATATCCATCTTGCAGAAAAGCCAGGAAATAATACAGCTGAAGCCCATACCCACCACTCTGTTTTAACAGATGTTAACATTTTGCTATCTTCCTTTCAGATCTCCTTTTTAAAAGAGACAAAATTATATATATATAGTCCTATCTCTTGTTATAAATACCACTCAATATGCGGTTTGTCTTTTAACTTTATGATGATTTTTTTCATGTAAAATTTCGCCACCACATATCTTTATTTTAAAGCTATAGTAATGAGGTGAAACTACTGTACAGAAAGGCAAACAAAGCAATACAATGCTACAGAATAATAACCTCAAGAATATATATATGAAATTTAGTATATGACAGAAGTACCACACAAACCAATGCAGAAAGAATGGACTGTGAAATAAACAGTGCTGGGACATCTGGCTATCTGTATGAAAAATTGTCATAAACACCCTCCATATGCAAAATTTAATACTAGATGAGTAAATACTTTAACATGAGAAATAGAACTTTTAAAGGTATTCGAAGAAAATGAAGGGACATATCTACATAAGTGCAAAAAATGGTTGTTTGAACATCTAAATATAAATACAAAGGGAAATTTTAATAAACGCAACATCCTTAAAACTCAAAACTTCTTTGTCAAAGATTAATTGCCCCTATAGCTGTGGCTTCATTTCCATTTCTTTGTGTCCTCTTTAGTTCCTTTCATCAGTCTTTTATAGTTTTCAGACTATAGATCTTTCCCTGCTTTGGTTTATTCCTAGCTATCTTACTGGTTTTGGTGCAACTGTAAATGGGATTGATTCCTTAACTTCTCTCTGCTGCTTCGTTATTGTTGTATAGAAATGTAACAGATTTCTGTATGTTGATTATGTGTCCTGAGACTTTACTGAATTCGTTTATCAGCTCTAGCGTTTTTTGTTGGAGTCATTTGGGAACACTGGACAGCAACATGGAAAAGAATGAAACTGGACTACTTTCTTACACCATCCACAAAAATAAGTTCAAAATGGATTAAAGAGCTAAATGTGAGAACTGAAACCATAAAAATTCCAGAGGAGAACACAGGCAGTAACCTTCTCTTTGACATCGGCCGTAGCAACTTCTTTCTAGATATGTCTCCTGAGACAAGGGAAACAAAAGCAAAAATACACTATTGGGACTTCATCAAAATAAAAAGCTTCTGCATAGTGAAGGAAACAATCAACACAACAAAAAGGCAACCTACAGAATGGGAGAAGATATCTGCAAATGACATACCTGATAAAGGGTTAGTATCAAAAATATATAAAGAACTTACCAAATCCAACACTCAAAAAATGAATAATTCAGTTAAAAAATGGGCAGAAGACATGAATAGACATTGTTCCAAAGATGACATGCAGATGGCCAACAGACACATGAAAAGATGCTCAACATCACTCATCATCAGGGAAATGCAAATCAAAACTACAATGTGGTATCACCTTATATCTGTCAGAATGGCTAAAATCAACAAGACAAGAAACAATAGGTATTGGCAAGAGTGTGGAGAAAGGGGAACACTCTTGCACTGTTGGTGGGAATACAAACTGGTACAGCCACTCTGGAAAACAGTATGGAGATTTTTCAGAAAGTTAAAAGTAAAACTACCTTATGATCCAGCAATTGCACTAGTAGGTATTTACCCAAAGAATACAAAAATACTGATTCAAAGGGATGCATGAACACTTATGTTTATAGCAGCATTATCTACAATAGCCAAATTATGGAAACAGCCCAAGTGTCCATTGACTGATGAATGGATAAAGAAGTGGTATATATATACAATGGAATATTGCTTAGCCATCAAAAAGAATGAAATCTGGGATGCCTGGGTGGCTCAGTTGGTTAAAGGTCTGCTTTCAACTCAGGTCATGATCCCAGGGTCCTGGAATCCAGTCCTGAATAAGGCTTCTTGCTCAGCGGGGAGCCTGCTTTTCCTTCTGCCTGCTCTGCCTGTCACTCCCCCTGCTTGTGCTTGTCCTCTCCCTCCTTCCCTCTCTCTCTTTTTCTCTCTCAGACAAAAAACCAAAATCTTAAAAAAAAAGAGTGAAATCTTGCCAGTTGCAATGACATGTATGGAGCAGGAGAGGGAGAGTATAATGCTAAGGAAGTTAAGTCAGAGAAAGACAAATACCATATGATTTTACTCATACGTGGAATTTAAGAAATAAAAGAAACTAACAAAGGGAAAAAAAGAGAGATAGAAGCAAACCAAGAAACAGATTCTTAACTATAGAGAAAAAACTGATGTTTACCATAGGGGAGGTTAGTGGGGAAATGGTTAAATAGGTGATGGGGATTAAGGAGTGCACTTGTGATGAGCACCAGGTGTTGTATGGAAGTGCTGAATCACTATTTTTGTACACCTGAAACTAATATTATGCTCTATGTTAACTAACTGGAATTTAAATAACTTAAGAAACATTAAAAACTTCAACAGTACTATTCTATTTTACATGTGCAATAAATACTATACACTGAGATAGTCTGATAGTATTAACCAAGCTGTATACTAAAGAGGAAAAAAATCATCTTTTCAAGTAGAGTATGTGTATGGAAATGCTTTCAAATATATGGAAGGTTATGTATAATTTTGATTTGATGATTTAACAATCATAAGCACCAAACTAACAGATGGCACTGAAATTTAAATTTTAAAATATGCTACATTATCAACAATAGCCAAATTATGGAATGAGCCCAAATGTCCATCAACTGATGAATGGATAAAGATGTAGTGTGTGTATACACACACACACACACACACACACACACACACACACACACACACATACACACAATGGAATGTTACTCAGCCATAGGAAAGAATGAAATCTTGCCATGTGCAATGACATGGCTAGAGCTAGAGAGTATAATGCTAATGAAATAAGTCAATCAGAGAAAGACAAATACCATACAATTTTACTCACATGTGGAATTTAAGAAACAAAACAAATGAGTAAAGTGGGAAAAAAGAGAGAGAGAGAAAGAGAGAGAGAGAGATGAACCAAGAAATAAACTCAACTACAGAAAACAAAGTGATGGTTACCAGAGGAGAGGTAGGTGGGTGAGTTAAATTGGTAATGGGGACTGAGGAATGCACTTATGATGAGCACCAGCTGTTGTATGTACGTGTTGTTCACCTAAAAGTAGTATTGCACTGTATGTTAACTAACTGGAATTATATAAAAATTTGAAAAAAAGAAAAAATGGTAACCTATAAAATCTATAATAAAATCCTTAACAAATGGAATTTTAAGAAACATGTACAGCTCATTTTCTCTTCTTATTAAAACCATACTGCTTTTCTTTTCAAGTATGAGGGCTATAAATCTCAGGAAAATAAATCAATACCTAACTCCTAGGGCCAAGAGAAACTGTATTTTTTTTTAAATTTTTTATAAACATATAATATATTTTTATCCCCAGGGGTACAGGTCTATGAATCGTTAGGTTTACACACTTCATAGCACTCACCATAGCACATACCCTCCCCAATGTCCATAACCCCACCCTCTTTCTCCCAACCCCCCCCCCCCCAGCAACTCTCAGTTTGTTTTGTGAGATTAAGAGTCACTTATGGTTTGTCTCCCTCCAAATCCCATCTTGTAAGAGAAACTGTATTTTAAAATATTCTAATTCTAGCTTTTTAAAATTTAGATGAGAAATTCCAGCGGGGAATGTAGATTCTGTCATCTTTACTGCTTTTGTGTATGTCAACTTAAGTAGTCTACCATTTCGCCTGCTTTGGCAGTGTACAGTCTTTCACTGTAGTTAGACAGAAAAAAAAAACCATATTGCTTTTCAAAAATGTACTTTGAAATCTAAACAATTCAGTTTAAAAGTACTTATTTCATGATATAATAAACTTGGCTCTCAGGAAGTCTAGCTTTGCTCTCTCCATATTTTCCCAGAGCAGAAGAGCTTTTCAAAGGTTCAGAATTCTATAAAATATTTTTAAAAACCCAGCCTTTCTGAAAATGTATAACCTTTCAAAGTACTAGAATTGGCAATACTTTAAATATCAGTTTCATTTTATAACGTGCCAACTTTTTAACTATAGGCTAGTAGCAAATATTTTGTAATTATACAATGTGTAAACTTATTTTTGTTTGCTTTTTAATATCATAAATTTTATTTTGCAATCTATTTTTATTGCCTGCATTATTTGCAGAGTTCTCTGAAGATAAGAACATTGTATTATTTACAATTTAATCCTTATAACCATCCAAGTTCTGAAGTATTGGTAGTTCTTAATAAATATTTATTAATAAAAAATGCTATAACATTACATAATGCTTTATTGCCCTTAAAACATTACAAAAAAATAAAAAGATGTAGCAATAGGACAGGTGTCCAGAACATGCTCTTACATGAAGAAAGAAGTAAAAAACAACATATAAAAAATTATATTTTGTTAAAGTGTGTGTCTGTGCCCATGTGCGTGCAGAAAGCATAGTGGAATCATATCAGCAAAAGAGAAGTTAAATGATAGTTACCTACAAGTGACAGAATTATAACTGGATGCGATTTTCTCATATTTTTGTTTATTTTCTATACTATTACTTCATAAGCTCACAAAAAGCTATTTTCTCAAATTTAAATTCAAATGGTTGAATCACAGTTATCACAGAGCCCCTTGATTTTGTGTCTCTTTACTAACTCCAAATCTTTGAACTATGGGGGCTGAGGATGTACTCGGCACTGTCACATATTTGATTTCACTTAATTCTCATGAGCCTAGTAAGTGAGATTTTACCACCCCAATTTTGCAGGTTCAAGAAACATGCTCAGAGAAGCAAAGTGACTTGCCCAGGGTTACACAACAATGATGGGGTTAAAGCCTGAATGTAGGTCCTCTCAATCCATAGCCAACAAAATTTCCCTATCTGTAATTATAGTAATTGAATCCCAGTCAACATAAGAACTGAAATATAGCTGCCAGTAACATTTGCAATGGACAAGACGAAGTGCGTTTTAAAAAGTAAAGCTGGCTTTGTATTTTTTAAAGTAAATTTATTTAGTACCTTTGGTAACCCAGACACTAGATATGAAAGAAATCTAATAGCTCATCCTATGATATAGAAATGGGGTGGGGGAGGGCAACACCAAATGAAAGAAAAGAACACTGGACTTGAAATCAGAAGAAATCATTTTTAAGCTTGGTCACGCCAATGATGCTATGAAGAATCATGACCCCTCTGAGTCTCAGTTTTTAAATCAATAAACCAAAGGAGTAAGAACCTTAAATATTCCCTCTCCTAGCTTTAGAATCCTATGGTTATGCTTAAAAAAATGCTGGCTAAGTCAAGTGCAAGACTGGTTCATTTTGTTTTTATAGCCCTTATTTACTATAAAGGAAGACTTGAGTTCTATAATATCCCTTCTACTCAAGCTTTATAATGCCTCCCTTATATTTACTACAAGGACATGAAGGATATAGTGGCTTGATGACTACAAAGGGAGGCAGAATGGTGTGAAGAAAAGGAAAGAAGCTTTGGAATAAAAAAGACTGATTTTAAACCCCAAATCCCCAAACTTAAGCTAGTAAGTTACTGACCCTCTCTGAGCCAGTCTCCTCATCCATCAAAGGGAAATAATATCACCTACTTCGCAGGATTTTCATAACAATCAAAAACAATAAAATAGGAAGTTTATTGGCTACATTTAAAAACCTCCTTTAATGAGTGTAGAAGATAAACAAATATATAAATACATGTATACATTAAACCATAAAAAATAAAATAAAAACCTCCTTTGGACTCTATTCCCATTATTTTTAACCTACCTCATAATGTGAAATCCTTTGTGATTCAAATTGTAGCAACACTCCACATATATTACAAAAGTTATCTGTATAAAGTTCAGTCTTTTCCTGTTCATTCCAAATCATATCTATGAATAAAATAAAGGGAAGTGAGACTGTATATCACATTAATGAATATTTGGAAGTATCATTTTTCATTCAACTATCTTATTTCTTATGTCACTCAAATCTGAGTGCTTATGAGACTACAGTAATAGCTTTTTGCTTATTGAGGATACAATTCAATATGGGTATATTAAGTAAATTTCTAATCTCTGATACAGGAAGAGTTAGTTGGTATGATAAGTCTAGGCAATATCATTCCAAAGGAAAAGTTATGGGGTTATTAATAACTTCATGAGCTTCATGGGATGATCTAGAGTACCCATAATGAAAGGCAGGATTAAAAAACCTAGCCTTGGACTTTTGTTTTACAAGAGATAATCCTAATAAAGCGTTAAGACTGTCACTATGGCTATGTGACAGCTATGGCTCCAGTGTTATCTTCTTTGTGGTTGGAACCACAAAGAAACTTTGGTCATGGTGGGCAGACATCCTCCATTGTTGTAAAAAGACTGCATACCCATCTGGCAAAACATGTCTCACATAAGCCCCTCAAAGTAAGGTTCATGTAAGAACATCTAGAAATTATGCTATAGTGTTTCTCACTGTAGTAATAACACATACTGAAACTTTCTGCATTTACGCTTGAGGTCTACAGTTCTAAGTTTCTTAATAGCTGCAATGTATTCTGCCAAAGTTTATTATTTATCTATAAGGTATAAATCACAAAACATAAAAATTTTGCTCACCATTTGGCTATTTAAATGAATAAGTTGATACCACATATTCATAGAGAAATGCCAAAGATACATTAAATTGATTAAACCAAGCATACTGGTAAGATTTCGAATTTCTCTTTAAAATCTTTAACTAGTAAATATTATAGTTTGTTGGCAAACTATAAATATAAGTATAACTATATTTATATAACTATAACTATAAATATAACTTACATTATAGATATAACTTAACTACAAATATAACTTATTACCAAAGGAAATTTCCCATTGTAGAAGAAAAAATATAACACATCTAGTTCCCAACACTAACAAAAATTAATTATACACCACACAGAAAAAAATATGCAAAGATATAAATTAAATTTAAAAGTGGTTAACTCTGGGAAATGGGGCTAGAAAAGGAACAAAGGGAGAAACTTAAATATTTTATTCTTGTTTTAATTTTTGCAAAACACATGTAAAACTTTCTATTTAAAAGCTTTTAAATATATTAATTTTATTTTAAAGATTTATTTATTTTAGAGGGAGTGAGTGTATGAGCAGGGGAAGGGGCACAGGGAGAGGGGGAGAGAAAGAATCTTCAAGCAGACTCCCCACTGAGTGCAGAGCCCAATGTAGGGACTCAATCCCAGGACCCTGAGATCATGACTTGCGCCAAAATCAAGAGCCAACCACTTAACTGACTAAGCCACCCAGGCACACGTAAAGATTTTTATTTTAAAAGTTATGTCAGATATCTTCAACTAAGCTTAATTTTCAGTATTGCTATATGCACTAAAAAGGCTTTCTTAAAAAATTGCTTGTCCAAGATAAGAATAACTATAATTAACATCATTAATTATCAGGGAAATGCAAATTAAAACCACAATGAGGTATCTCTTTACACCTGTGAGAATGGCTAAAATAAAAAACACAAAAATTAACAAGAGTTGGTAAAGATGTGGAGAAAAAGGAACCCTCATACACTGTTGGGAATGCAACATTGGTGCAGCCACTGTGGAAACCAGTATGGAGCTTCCTCAAAAATTAAAAATAATATGGAGGACATTGGGAGATGGAGTGGAGAAGTGATTTGGGGGAAATTGGAGGGGGTGACAAACCATGAGAGACTGTAAACTCTGGAAAACAAACAGGGTTTTTGAGGGGAGGAGGGTGGGGGGTTGGGTGAGCCTGGTGGTGGGTATTATGGAGGGCACGTATTGCATGGAGCACTGGGTGTGGAGCATAAACAATGAATGCTGGAACACTGAAAAGAAATAAAATTAAATAAAATAGAAAAAATCTTTAAAAAAATTAAAAATAGAATTATCGTATGACCTAGTAATTCCACTACTGGGTATTTACCCTCAAAAAACAAAAACACTAATTTGAAAAGATATACACACCCCTATGTTTATTGCAGCCTTATTTACAATAGCCAAGATGTAGAAGCAATCCAAGTATCTATCCATAGATGAGCAGATAAAGAAGATGCAATGTATATATACAAATGGAATATTACTCAGCCAAATGAAATCTTGACATTTGCTACAACATGGATGGATCTAGAGAGCAGAATGCTAACTTAAATCAGTCAGAAAAATGACAAATACCATACCATTTCACTCATACATGGGATTTAAGAAACAAAACAAATGAACAAAGTAAAAAAGAGGCAACCCCAAAAAGCAGATTCTTAAATACAGATCAAAACCTGGTGGTTTCCAGAGAGGAAATGGGTGGGTGAAGTGGCAAAATAGATAAAAGCATTAAGGGTACACTTATCCTGATGAACTCTGAAAAACATACAGAATTGAACTAATATAATGCTGTATGTTAATTATAATTTGATAAAAAGAAAGAATAACTTTAGTTAGGAACATGTCAGAAATGCCTTGACAAACATTTAAAAATGTATCCCTATAATGTATCGACAGAATCCCCTCTGAATTACTTTTTTTTAAAGATTTTATTTATTTGATAGACAGAGATCACAAGTAGGCAGAAAGGCAGGCAGAGGGAGAGGGGGAAGCAGGTTCCCTGCTGAGCAGAGAGCAGGACACGGGGCTTGATCCCAGGACCACCATGACCTGAGCCAAAGGCAGAGGCTTAGCCCACTGAGTCACACAGGTGCCCATGAATTACTTTTTTAGATTGTTTTAGAATATATGATTTATCTTTGACTCTAAAATCAGCAAGGTAAAGAGGTTACAATATATTTTAGGATTTCCCTATATAATTAACTATTATATGCAATGGAACATACTGGTAAGATTTTGAATTTCCCTTTAAAACCTTTAATTAGTAAATATTATAATTTGTTGGCAATATAACTTATTATCAAAGGACAGTTTCCTTTAAGAAGACAAAAGGAAACTACTAGTTTAGAGGTTCAATAATTCCTAAAATATAACATTCATTCTCTCTTAGATCAATATTTAAAATTCCAGATTTCCCCAGGTTAAATACTCAATGTTTGAAACTCAGTGTTTCCCAACTCAAGCTGGGAAATATCAAGGCCAAATATTTTAACCCAGCCTTTCATTACTGGTACCCCACATCATTTCCATGAAGCCCACGAAGTTATGGCACCCCTATAACTTTTTCTTTAGAATGGTATTGCCTAGACTTAATGCCTTTGACTCATTTCCTCAATCAAGTACTTGGTATGTTTTTCTTTATTAAATGGCACAATCTTTCAGGCTCAAAATCTCAGCCATTCTTGTCCCCAGCAAATCACTATTTCATGTCCATTCTAGCTTATAATGTCATTTCATATTCATCTCTTCCTTTTCATTTCCCATAATACTATTCTAGTTCAGGCTATCAGTGCCTTTAGACATTTAGTTTCATGATCATTTACCTTTATGATCTGATGTTAGTCTCAAAGTACTATGGTAGACATTTTGGAGAGATTAAAAAAGAATGAGCATCTATTGAAGGCCTTCTATGTGTCAAACAAAACAACAGCCTATCCCTTTAGTCCTTAAAGCAAATCTGCAAAATAAGTGGCATTTCACATATTCTGAAGATTAGAAAATAGGGATTCAGTACAATCAAAATTACTTGTCACGTTGTGTTATTTGGTGAAGTTAAACCTAAACTTTGTTTTACCTCTACTTTCCCCATTTTTACATAACTATCCCACATGTTAGAAATGATGAATTCCTAACCTCAAGAAATTTACAATTTAGTAAATTTAGTAAGTGTATAGTTAGCATATAGAAAAAACTATGATCCCAAGATTAAATGTCATATGTGATAAAGGACACAAGGTACAGTGTGTTCCTGCTGAGGAGTTTGAGAAAAGCTTTCTAGAGAACAAGTTTTGAACTAAGATTTAAAAGATGTGTAAAATTCATATAAAAAAGTGGAATAAACAGATTTGGGGAAAGGCAAGTATATGAAGGACAATAATTGGAAGGTTGGAATGAGGCCAAATCATAGTTGTGTTCACTAGGGCATTTGGATTGAATTCTGCATTCAAAAAAGGAAAAGAAGTAGCTCAAAATGCGGGTAAGAGTTAGGAATCAGTTGCAGGCAAGAGGTCATTGACGCTTGAATCAGAGGAGGGGCAGCAGGCACAGAGAGGAAGAAATGGACATAAGAGACGTAACTATCAAAACCAAGGGGCATTAAATCCTGAGCTTAGAACTTGCTATGAATATGATAAGCTTTTAGATCTATCACATTTAAGCTTACAAAATGTTCCTGATGCAAGAAGCAGAATTTTGACCTTAAATCAAATAAATTCACCTACAATTACTTGTCAGTGGGTGTTCTTTGTGACTGTAATATAAAGAATGTGCTGATGTTCTGACTTCAGTGAATCAAAAACTAAAATACAAAAATCTGTAATTTAACAAGAAGATACTGGAGTGATGATGCAGATTAAAATGTACTTAGGAGGACTGACCCTAATTTTCTTTAAATAGCATGCTTTCCTAATCAATTCAAATATGATTAAATCTACGTTCAAATTTTCAGGTACACATCTTCATGTAAAAATTATTCTCAATCAGGGTATCACATCAAATTCACATGCAGTTTTTCCAAAATCATACGTGCTGAACTAAAAATCTCTGTGGGTGGTTCAATCCAACCACAAGTGATTCTGATAACCAACCATGTTGGGAATCACTGCCCTACAGGACAGGCTCAGATCCTTACAAATAACAGCTGTCCAATATCTATTTGGTGACTAAGCTGATTGATATACAGGTTTTGTCATCTATGATACTTATCAAACTAACTGTGCTTTAGACTAACCTGAAATGATTTTTGAAAAAAAAAGAAAGAACAAAAAGGAAAGAAAAAAAGTATTCCTTGGCACGACCTCAAATCTATATAAATCTCTGGAGTTGAAGCCCAAGAATTTGTGTTGTTAAATACGGTCCCCCAAGTAATCTCTTAAACAGCCTACCTAGTGATGCCAGTTCAACTTTTCACAAAGGTAGTTCCAACCCTGGCTGCACATTGAAGTCTCCAGGTTATTTTTAAAACATACCAAAACCCAGACTCCATCCAGACCAATTAACCAGAATCTCTGAGAGTGGTTCCCCATCATAGTTTCTTGGCCTTTTTTTTTCCGTTTCTTAAAGCTTTCCAGGTGATTCTGTTGTTGAATCTGTTGAACTGAAAAATCTGTTTTCCTTGGCGGGGAGGTAGGTCTCAAACTTTAGCGTTCATCAGAATCACCTGGAAACTTGTTAAAAGATTAATTAATTATTGGGTCCCATTCCCGGAACTTCTTATTCATAGTTCTGGGGTGGGGGACCAAGAACATACAGTTGTTTGTTTCTTTTAACAAGTTCCTTGGTGATGCTCATGCATCACTGTTGAGCCTCATACTGTCTCAGAGCTTCCACTGGTCCTAGTTCTATTCCTTAAAGTCATTTTAAGTATAATCTCTCTCCTAAAATTGCAATCTTCAAATATTTTAAGAGAATCATTACATCTTTATTCCCGCCCACCCTAGCTTTTTGTGAATTGATCCCAGTTCTGTCATGCAGCATGATTTCTAGTCCTCTTACTAGTTTACCTAAATACTAGCCATTCATAAAGTGTAACTTAAGCACAATCACCCTAATGGGGTCAAAATAACTACAAACTAGTAAAATGAGATCATCACCTCAGTTTTTTATTGTAATGAGAATGCATAATATAAAATTTACTACCTTAACCATTTTTAAGTGTACAGTTCCTTAGTGTTAAGTGTATTCACCTTTGTTTTGAATATTTCTCTTCTATTAATATAGCCTAAGATAGCTTCGCCATTTTTTTTTTTTTTTTTTTTTTTGGTGGGCATATCATACTATTGGCTCATGCTAGGCTAACTTTTGACTAAAATACAACCTTCTCTTTCACCTTGAGCTAGTTAAAGTCTGCACTCCAGGACATAGTTATATGGAAAGAAATTTTTATGGCTCCCTAGAAGACCCAATATACTTATATTTGTCTCATTTAAGTTCTCCTTTGGTAGATTCTACCAATAATTCTGGCCTTTCAAGATCTTTTTAGATCCTGAATTTGTAGACAGGAAGCTTGTAGAAGCTGGCTTTTTGCTGAGAACAATCATACATGATGAGGTATTGCTTTTTCAGAGGGCACCCCACACTGCCAAATTTTCTTCAAACTGCATTTCCCCTAAATTTGACATGAATGTAATGATTGCTACTTTCTAAGGTTATACCTTAAGATTGGAAATGTCAAGCAATTTCTCCAAAGTTACATAGTAAGTGCCTAATTCTGCCCAAGATTTCTCTGAAAGCTAGTTGTTTTTTAATAAAGATTTAATTTACTTATTTGACAGAGAGAGAGATCACAAGTAGGCAGAGGGACAGGCAGAGAGAGGGGGGGGGAAGCAGACTCCCCCTTGAGCAGAGAGCCTGACGTGTGGCTCGATCCCAGGACCCTGAGATCATGATCTGAGCTGAAGGCAGAGGCTTATTAACCCACTGAGTCACCCAGGTGCCTCCCTGAGAGCTAGTTCTTAATGAATCTTGGAACATTGAAAAAAAATTAAATTAAATTAAAAAAAAAAGCCAAAGTCTTGAATGAGAAACTTCCTCTCTAGGTTTGGCATATATAAGAAATACATGTCCAATTCACAAGAGATGCTAAAAAATGTTCCTTTAGACCCTGCTATACCCCCATCCCCACCATTTGAGACATGATTTTTAGACTCCCAGAAATGAATGACCTATATAGCCAATTCTGAAAGTGGGAGAGGAAATTGGTGATATTCCCAGCCTGTCTCAGGGGGAAGACCTAAAGGACAGGCCAAATTCAGGGAATAGATGTTAAGTGAGGGGTCATGTGAATAAATGATGTTGGCTGTGAGGAAGATGGCTGGAACAGAAGCTAATGTTTGTTGTGGACTCACTATATGCCACGAACTAAAATAAGTGTTCTCACAAAGTAAGTGTTCTCACCGGGGCTTTGGAACTGGTTCTGGTAGGAACGAATAGCTGAAGAAACTTGACAATTTGTTTCTTCCTCTTTTTCCTTTTCTTCTTTACACTCTCTTTACATCTTTTCTCTTTATATACTGGTCAGAATTTGAAACAAATGTAGTTTTATTGGTTGGTTGTTAAATATGGCTTATAGAGATTCTTAATTCCCAAAGCAGTAAGAGTTGTAAAAAGCACTAGAATGAGAGACTGCATTAGCCTTTACCCTATTAACTAGCTATATGACTAAGAACATAACACAATCTTCCAGATACCCATTTGTAAAGTTTCTTTGTACCTGACCATATACGGGTTGATAGTTATCAATAAGAAAATGTTGTATTTTAGATAGAAATACAAAGAGGAGCAAAATTTTGGTAGGGCACTTATAGAAGGATCCAAATATCTTAGCTCCTTCCAAATAATAAGTCTATCAGGAAACACAAAAGATGATTTGAAATTTTAAGCAGCGAAAGTCGTACAGACTTTAGGGCCTAAAAATTCAAAAGGTCCCAATATTTCTTCCCCTATTCCTCTATTATCTGCATTTTCTTATCAATGCCCCAACCCTAAAATTGATTCTCTCCAAGGCATGTCTTTGCAAAAACACACACAGCACTTCTATTACTAAATATAATGTTTTGGTCATTATAGTTAGTGTCAATAAATTTTTTTTTTAGCAAATTAGGGTATTATTTTGGTATAATTTAGGTATAAGTGGATCAGTTTTCTTTTCTGACAATGAATACATCAAATTCATGGCAGAGGGTCCTGTATCTTCCAATCTAATTTAGTTAGAAGTTAGGAGAGCTAGGGTTAAAAATGTAAGTAGATTACACTTTAGAACATCAAATGACAAAACAATAAATGCTGTGAAGTGTGACTTCATTCCTCATCTGCAGCAAGTAAAGTTCTTTGAACATGGGAAGATAAATATCTCCCAATGTTGCTTTAATATTCCTAAAATAGTACTTCTCAACTGTTCTTCATTCTCTGACATATATGAATTTTATATGCCCTCATAAATTTGGAAAAGAAAAAAAATAAATTTGGAAAAGAGATATGGATAGGGGAGAAAGATTTTATACTCAGAATCAAAGCCCATCTTAGTGTAGCTTGATTGCAAGATCTTAGTGATATAATGGTGCACTCTCAAATGAAGACTGGGATATACGCTCTTTGAAACATAGGAGTTTCTCATGCTGATAGCACTTCTTTGCATTTTACCATTAAAAAAAAGCACTAGGAAGTAGGAAAGCACTATCAAAAACTAGGTTCAAGGGGCGCCTGGGTGGCTCAGTGGGTTAAAGCCTCTGCCTTCGGCTCAGGTCATGATTCCAGGGTCCTGGGATGAAGCCCCGCATCGGGCTCTCTGCTCAGTAGGGAGCCTGCTTTCCCCTCTCTCTCTGCCTGCCTCTCTGCCTACTTGTGATCTCTGTCAAATAAATAAACAAAATCTTTAAATACAAACAAACAAACAAAACTAGGTTCAAAATGGAAAGAGACCTGAGGCTGATAATGGAGTTACAGCTTAAAGGATATGGAACAGATGAAATAAAACCAATGTTTAATGTATACTCCTGTTTAAATTCAGAATATTAAGAGAGTAAAACAACTTTGCAATGCTGTCCTCTGTGGTCACAATAAACAGTACAGTTCCTCAGGTTGTCAACTGTTAACATACTAAGAATATCTTTTAAATATTTTATTTTCCAGAAATTAGATACATCAGAAAATTCTTTAGGTTGGAGAAATATGGTCATATAGCAAAACTCTGACCTACCGGTACAGAGTTCCAGTTTGGGACAATGAAAAATTTTTGGAGATGGATAGTGGGAAAGGTTGCCTAACAACAGGGATGTATTTAATGCCACTGAGATGCACACTTAAAAATGTTTAAAATGGCAGTTTTACATTATGTTTATCTGGCCACAATAAGAAATGTAATAAAATACTGAAAAAAGTTAAAATAAAAGACAAAGCACCTTCTCCTCCCTCAACCACAGCATAAAGGGCAGGCAGTTCCCCTGCAGTCAACCTATCACTCAGAGGAAAATGCATGAGCAAGTAATAAACCTTTGTTTTTCTGTTATCAGCTAAGTGATCCTCTCTTGAATAACAATTATAAGAGTTAATTAATTAATTAATTTTCATAAGGGTTATTTTAAATGAAAGAGTGGTTTTGTGACAAACCATAAATGGGATCTGATAAGAAAGTTCAAGTATTTGGCACTCCTACAATTTGATTATATTTTTGTATGGTGTTAGCCTTTGGTGAGAGAAAGAATCAACTAATTTCCTATTAATGAAAGTGTTTAGTCTTTTTTAAAATTTTACGTACTTTTCAGAGAGAGAGGGAGAGCACAAGCAGGGGGATTGGCAGGCAGAGGAAGAAGCAGGCTCTCCACTGAGCAAGAAACCCAACGTGGGACTCAATCGGAGGATCCTGGGATCATGACCTGAACCGAAGGCAGACACTTAACTGACTGAGCCACCCAGGTGTCCCAAGTGTTTAGTCTCCTTATTTCTTTCCTACAGGAATGTTTACATGATTTGAGAAAGCAAAATTTTCATAATAATTTGGAATGGGCAAAAAAACTATGACCTACAGCAGTGGGTAGTAGGAAGAAAAATAAGCTTTTGAGTTGGTCAAATAGTTTCAAATCCTATCTCTACTTCTAACTATATATTCTTGAGCAAATTGTTTAACCACCACTCTGAGCCAGTTTTTTTTTTTATCTAAAAAGTACAGAAACACAATGTCTCTCCCAGGACATGGTGATTATTAAATGAAACAAAATTTTAAAAAAATGTTTAACACACATAATCACTTGATAAAGTATGCTTGTTTACTAATTCAGTAGCTCAAGGTTTTACTTAACATTATATATAATAACTTAATTTCAGGGGTGCCTGGGTGGCTCAGTCCTTAAGTGTCTGCCCTTGGCTCAGGTCCTGATCTCAGGGTTTGGATCCAGCTCGACATCGGGCTCCCTGCTTGGCCGGAAGCCTGCTTTCACTCTCCCACTCCCCCTGCTTGTGTTCCTGCTCTCACTCTGTCTCTTTCTCTGTGAAATAAATAAAGAACATCTTTATAATAACTTTTTTTCAGATCAGAGTAATTTTAGAGATCATCTAGCCCAACATTTCTGAATCTTAGCACTATTGTCACTTAGGACCACATAATTCATTGTTGTGAGGGGCTATTCTATGCATGGTAAGACATTTAACAGCATCCATCCCCAGTCTATAGCAAGTAGAAGTTGGTAGCACTCCCCAGCTGTGACAAACAAAAATATCTCCAGACATTGACACATGTCCCTTGTGCAGCAAAACTGGTTCTAGTTTATAACTGATTTAGTCTACTGTTCTCATTTCAAAGTAAGGAAGCTAAAAAGCCCAAAGAGGTCATAGGAAACAAAGGATTGGGGAAGTTAAATTATATGATTCCAGATTCAAGTGGATTTGAACTATGAAAAAGTTCCAGAAGTCTGAGGAGAGGCATTAGTAACAGCTGAGGGATGTTTTTAAGTAAGTGAAATACAAATGTAAGTACCAATAATTAACATCCTGTGGATTAGAATCCCTTATGTTGATACAAAAATATTCAATTCAGCTTGTTTATCTGCCTTTGATGATACAAAAAGCAAAGAGGATTCACTTCCCAGAAACTCATTTTTAGAGAACTTTATTGGATTGTATCTACTCCGAATAGTTGCATTATTATGCTAAAGTAAAATACCCTTAACTTCTGTATCCAAAAACGCAATTAAGTGTGAGATCCAAATTATTTTATTTGAAACTTTCTTATAATACTATTAGACAACACCAGATGATTTAGGACGTAATAGATTTTTTGTGATAAGAGAAAAATATTTATGGCCATGAGTCAGAAAAAAATAATGAATCTATGCCTACAATTTGGTCCACTCTCACTAATGAAATTAAAAACCATACAGGATCTGGGGTGCCTGTGTGGCTCATTCAGTTAAGTGTCTGACTCTTGATTTTGGCTCAGATCGTAATCTGACAGTCCTGAGATCAAACCTTTTGTTGGGCTCTGCACTGGGCGGGGAGCCTCCTTAAGATTCTCTCTCCCTTTTACACCAACACCCCGCCCCCTGCCGGCGTGCCAGGCACCATGGCTGCAGGCTCTCTCTCTCTCTCTCAAAAACAAACAAATCAAAAAAAAAAAAAAAACCCATACAAGATCTTCGAGGAAAGGCAGATTGTAACATCCTTCAGTTTTAAGTATAAGAACTTTCTTGTTCACTCCAATGAAATGTTCTTTGGTTATCTTGGTAAATTTAAGCTTATTCAAATTAGATGATTCTATATATAAATGGCTACAATTAAAAAAGGAATCTTACTTGCATTTGTTGCATGACAATTAGATTTAGTTGTACAAAACACTAAATTTCTTCCTCAAGACAACCCATCAGATGTTTTTGGCAATAACTAGCTATTAACTGCTTTAATGCTTTGTTGAAGTGGGAATTTCACAGTCCAACTAATCTTGCAAAAAAAAATAGCATTGTAAAAAATGTCTTCACATCCTATTTTAATAAAGTGACAAGAATGGAGCAAAGCTCAGAAGAGTTGTCTGCAATCATATAAACATAAATTTTACTATTAGTCTCAGATGTAGTCAGGTATTAATAAACCAGAGAAATCATCATTTTAATTCTGAAAAGAGCTTATGTGCTTTTTCTCCATGATTACACCTTTCGAGATAGCCTCCCTCAAACATTTTGATTTAAAACGATTTTTTAATAACTGATTTGACCTTTACAATTTTTTAATGCCATCATATAAAGGAAAGATAAACAGAGCTCAACACTAAGTTAAAGTGGAAAATGGAACATATTAACCTTGCCAAGGTGTTTTAACTCTTTTCCCCCCTAAATGTCACAACCCATTTAAGGAGTCTTCAGAAAGATTATTTGTGCCAGAAATGCAGATTTGTACCTGGGAGCATTATGAACAATCAGTTATAATGTTATCTAGTATCCTTACTTTCTCAGTTTATAAGATTAGTACTTGACCTATAAGTTTGTCAAGTTTAGCTATTTTACATAGATTGTTACAATAAAAACATAATGAAGGCTTTCCTATAGCATATTAAGAATTACAAAATACAACGTAATTAATGAAATAACTGGGAGTACTAGTTACATGTTCAGTATTAACTCTGTCTTTATTTAAACTAAGTCCCTGACCTTCATAATTATAAGCACTCTGTGGCTCATTAGCTTTGGAATCCTGCCTGTTTGTAAAGTTATAAAATGAATTCAAGTCCTGTGTATATTTACTTGATCCTATGACAACTACTTGGTGTCAGAAAAGTACCATGCCATTCATTCCAACAGATTCGTAAATGTGAATGGATCTCCAAGACTAGTTTCAGGTGGAAAAGAATCAAAGTTCATACCATAACAGATATGTGATGAATACAGGAGGGGACACGCTTAGTCAGTATTATCACATATTGACACCTAATTAAAAACAGGGGGTCAAAAACGAATAAGTGGTCATTAACCTCGCTCCAGACAGCCCCACCCTGCCAAATGTAAAGAATTAAAAATTAATTCTAACAGTTTGCTAATTCCTTTCTAGATACTACATTTATAATATAATGTGTTTTAGTGTGCCTGTAGTATGTAAGACACCACAGGCAGAATACAGATTTATAATAAACAATGGGGCAGTCCTGATAGTTTAAGAGTTTGACAAGTGTTATTTAAAATTGTACTTTTCCCAGTTATTTATTCATTTTATAATTTTACTATCAAGCACTACTATTGAGCTCTTTAATATAGCCACGTCTAATCCACCTATATCCTCATCACTTAGTGTAGTGCCCGGCACACACACACATACAGTGTTAAATAAATGATTCCTGAATAAATGAAGGAAAGGCCATTAACTAGGTTTTCTTATGGTGGATTTGAAACTTTACTGAATAATACGGAGACAAAGGTAATTGTTGGGTAATTGCTATGCAAACGGATTATTAACTAAATAAAAAGCCAGCATGTCCTCCAATCTAAAACACAACCCACTTAAAGAAATTATTTTTCTTAAAAGGAAGAGGTAAATAAAAGGGATTTGTTTTCATTTTGATTTTTACTATGATTACATTGGGACATCAACACTGGGTGAAAGTTCATTTTTGAGCCATTAAACATTTTTGAAAATGTTTTTTAACACTTTCAAAATTGAATGAAATTGAATGAATTGAATGAAAAATGAAGTGTCCTATAAAATCTCATGACTCCTCTTACCACGAATTCTGGGTAGGTATGTGTTTTGTCATATGCCCATTTACTTGGCATTTCTTTTGTTTTGTTTTTATTACCGAATTTCCCATTTGTAACATTGAAAGCTTTTCATCTCCTCTGCTTGGCAATTTCTAATCTCCACAGACATTTGCTCATTATCAACCCCAAGAAAGATGTTGGCTATAGTTGAAAATAGTTTAGCAAACTCCTAATCAAACCACTTTTAATGGTTCTATCTGGAGTGGACCTATAATAACTGGAATCTTGACAATTCTTTGTCACTGTTTAGACCAATTTCCTAACTAAGGCTCAAAAAACAAACAAGCAAAAGATACACCATTAAGCAACATTTCTCTTTCTTCTCCTTTACCTATTATTGTACTACTGGCAACCATTTATAGTCTCTATATATACCTAAACAAAAATATTTTTGAGACCTAACAATGTCTTCGATAGTGTACTATATCACCTA
Source organism: Enhydra lutris kenyoni (assembly GCF_002288905.1). NCBI lineage: Eukaryota > Metazoa > Chordata > Mammalia > Carnivora > Mustelidae > Enhydra > Enhydra lutris. Next base: position 712,131 of record NW_019154207.1, on the reverse strand, counting down.
TTTATCTTTTGTTAAGTGGAAAGGTAAGAGAGTTTTGGTTTGGAGTGAAACATTAATGAAGGATATTCACCTAAAATGAAATGGTAAGAGATAATTTTTAGGTAGCAATTATATTTGGTTTTTCACATCCTAGTAAATGGTCTCGACACTAACAACACAGATTTCATTACTCACTGAATGTCAAATGGGAACTATGGCCAAAGTTTCTCAGGGCTTATGAATTACTGTCCTACTGCACAGCCATGAAATGCCATCGAGAGTATCAATGCAGAACCGCAAAATCATGGTTCATATTTTCAGATCTGAAATCAACCTTGGAGTTTGGCTGGTCTAAAACCTCTATTTCAGAAATTTCAAAACCCAAATTCAGGAAGTTTGTGATCTGTTCAGGGTCACAAAATCTAGTATATGAACAATAGAATCTAAGTTCACTGCACCAGACACCTATGCTAGAGCTCTCTTCATTTTGCCAGCTAGTAATAGTATTTACAGGGTATTGCTGCTACTTTATGAATTTCTATCTCTTAAAGCCATCAATACCTACATAAATACAAAGATACTATAATCAAGCCAGTCACAGAGGCAGGCAAAAAGCCATTTGCTCCATGAGATATCCATGAGACACTGGAATACTGGAGATACTGTGGAAAGGCCATGACAGCCAGATTGAATTGTGATCTCAACCACCTCTAAAAATTGTTCTTTCCTTCTTTCTAGTTATACATAGTTTGGTATAAAAACAAAAAATCCAGATTTCCTATTTTCATCCTGAAACAACTGTACAAATCCAGGCTGACTAAAGACACTACAGTCTTTCAACAGTTGCCTTCAATAAAAGAGTTAATAAATAAAAAGACATCACCATTATCACAGTATATTTCTGACTTCCATATTAAGTAAGTGGCATTTATGTAATGTGCCTATGACCAATATTATAAAGGATTTTCTTTTACTGCTTTGCCATTCCTCCAAAGTGAAAGGTGTGAAAGGTTATGAAATAGCACAGAGGGATGTACCATTTAAAAATGTGAAGAGAAAATAATTTTTATGGGGTAATTTTAATGGGGTGTCCAAAGAAAAAGGAACTTAAATTATTCTACTTCACTTTGTTGTCCACATCTTTCACTTTGGAGGCCAGTTAGCAACATAAGGTAACACACAAATACTGGAAATTAATTACTAAATTGACGATGGCTAAATGCTTTACTGAGCTCTTCTGTAGTGGAATCGGTCTCAATAATCTAAGAAGCATTTTCAAGCACTGCTTTAAAACACATTTCAATGGCAAAATTTACAGTTTGCTATTAGTAGGCTGTTTACTAGTATATAGTATTTTGTGTGAACTAGAAACCACTTATTACTGAAATCGCCAAGAAATATCTTTTTATGTTAGGAGTAGTATGTGTTGGTACGTAAAACAGCACTTCTTAAAATCAAAATCATCTCAAAGATGGGCCCCTAAACCTTGCTCTACAAGGTCACACTCTCAAATAGCCAAAGAAAACTCTCCAAAGTGATTTCTGAAACCTGTGCTTCTACCACGCTATTCATTTATCTTTTCTTAGTACAACGCCCTCCACCAGACCCTATGATCCTAAAATCTAATAGCTCCTACTTTAAAGCTCAAGTATACACTCTAACCTTCCCAGATTCCTAACCTCCTTTCTCTTTAAATACCCTACTCCAAGTTTCTACACTGCAGGATGAATTTCACCACATGGGCTTTCCTCCCTCTTACTTATTTCTTCAACCTTTTTAAAAAAATATCTGCCCCCTTTCTCCATCAGTCCTCCTTCCCTTTTCCTGACCGTCCAGTTCCACAGCACTTCTACCTTGCCTCCTCTCTCTTTTTTTTTTTAACCAAATCGCACCTCAGCTTCGTAGACCATACTGAGGCACCCTCGCTGGGAGAAAAACTATGTGGTATTTCTCTTCCCTTCAAACTCCTGCCTTGTTAATACCTGCAGCTCCTTTTCCTGGGGATCCCCTCCATCCTTTGTGGGGGCGAAGTAGGGAAGCCCCTCTCTGCTTCGGTCCGTCTTGCACACTCGGGGCTACTATGGCAGGGCGGGGCGGGGCGAGCTTGGCCTTTACTGCGCCACAGCAGGTGGGGGGTGGGGCGATGGCTAACCGCGCCCAGTCCGATCTCGGACAGGCTGAAGAGAGGCAGCGAAGGAGATGGGGCCGCTCCCACAGCCCAGGACGGGAACTCACCTTCTCTGAGGCAAGGGCGGGTGTCTACTTTAAAACTACTGCCCCCCCTCCCCGCCGCCGCCATAGTGGAGCCGCCAAAGCCGCCGCCGCCGTCGCCACAGCCACCGGCAGGCGGGCTGGCAGGGGTGGAGGTGGCGGAGGAGGCAGGCACAATCACTGCCGCCGCCACCGCCGCCGCCGCGCAGGCGGTGGAGGAGGAGGAGGAGGCGGCAGAGACGGTAGCTTCCTGAGGGGAAGACTCTGCCGCCAGCGGTGTGACTGTGCTCGGCGCCGCCGCCATCGCAGCGACGCGCGGACAATTGCACTTGCGCCTCACTCCAGTTAAGCTCTTTTAGCCCCGCCTTCCGTTTAGCCCCTCCCCCTTCACCCCTCTTTTCCAAGCTTCAGCTCGAGCCTCGTTCTCGCTCCTTCTCCCCACCAATAGGAACTCTTTGGACCCGCGGGCTGCACCTCCCCCTTCCCCACCGCTTGGCGTCACCCGTTTCCCTTTGGAGGGGAAGCGATGATGGCCAAGGGCAAAGGGCAAAAAGCGCGGGATGTAAAAGCACGTGGGCCTCACACAGTGAGGCCTCTTCCTTTGGAGGAGCTGATCTAAAACCAATTTAAGGTTTAAAAAACGTCTGGAAACCAACCGATTTCACCTCCAAAATATGTCTTTCTTGTAGCCCTCAGTACAGAGAACAGAAATAAACAGAATATTTGGTCATGACATTTTCGTCTTGGGGCCGTAAATGACTATTATCGATCCATCTACCCTTTTAAATTATGGTAAAAACCTGTGAATCTGGTACCCAACCAAAAAGCTGGAATATTACTGATAATTTAAAACTTCTCAACATTTTCCGCCAACTGCCATCCTAAAGAAACCAGTATCTTGGTTTACATTTACTATTTCCATGCTCTTGCTACGTATATTCTTATTACATACATATATGCCTAAACAATGTTTTTTACTTTTCAAATACAGATCTATTTGTATCTTTTTCTAAGTAGCATTTTGGGACGTTTTTCTTTTGCTAAACATTTTGTTTCTAAGATTCACTCATGTAGCTGTAGCTCATTCACTTTTAATGCTGTATAATATCCCATTCATTTACCTATTGATGGATATGTGTCCTGGTGCTTGTGTGCGAAAGTTTCTCTTGGGTATTCTCCCTTCCAGTCTTATTTCCATTACCCTATTTCAAGTCACCATCTCTTGTCAGAACTATGGCTTCTGTCTTACTGGTCTCCTTTCCTCTGATTTCAATTCCTTCATAGCTCCCACCTCACCACTCTTACTTTATGATTCTGCAATATTAATTACAGATTCCTATGAAGACTGTCATTTCATTATGCAATGTTGTATATATTGTTCCTTCTTCCTGAAATGCACTTTCCCCACATTAAGCACATGTCTCATGAGCCCTTATACATCCCTTGAAACCCAGATAATACATTCCTCCAGTAACCTGTTCTGTCCTACTTAGACTTAATTCCACCCTCTTCTGTGCTGCCCCTATATCCCATGAATATTTGTATTGTGCTCCTTTTTTCTCCATAGCCTGGAAACATTCTGATACAAAAGACAGTTTGTTTTATTTTTGAATACTTATGCTCCAGCACAGTAGAGTCCTAGAGTCAAGGTCTTGAACCAGTGGTTCCTAAGGCTATGCCACTAAATCCCTAGGTCTGTCCCACAGAAATGTTTTGTTTAACTGTAAAGTTGTTTATTACTTCCTTGTCAATATTTGAAATGGTCATTTCATGCCAAGAAAAAGTTTCCTAAAAGCATTTGAAAATTTGGCAGTATTGACTGTGCATTTCTGATTAGCAAATCTGAAGACTTGGAATACTGGGCTCTCAGGAACATGTCTTTGCTGTTTTGTGGTTCAGTAATTTACTCACGATTATCTGAGGTACTGAATGGTTTCTCTAACTTTCTATCCTGTCTTTCTGGAAGTTAGTGCAATGTTTACTCATCAAAGCAATGATAGATCTACTGGATAGATCACACACAAGAAATATTCCACTGAAATAGCCAATAGGACAAGGAAAGCCTAGAGAGGGAATGCAATTTTATCCCTTCCAATATTGTGCGTAGGTGGAGGAAATCCCTCAAAAACATTGCTTCTCGGGTACAGGTCTGTGAATCATCAGTCTTACACAATTCACAGCACTCACCATAACACATACCCTCCCCAATGTCCATAACCTAGCCACCCTATCCCTACTCCCCCACCCCCCTCCAGCAACCCTCAGTTTATTTCCTGAGATTAAGAGTCTTTCATAGTTTGTCTCCCTCCCTGGTCCCATCTTGTTTCATTTTTTTCCCTCCCTTCCCCCCACGACCCCCTGCCCTATCTCTCAAATTCCTCATAATTGATAATTGTCTTTCTCTGATTGACTTATTTTGCTTAGCATAATACCCTTTAGTTCCATTCATGTCCTTGCTGGCTGTCCTGCCCTCACCTCCATCAGCACTTTCCTTGAACCCACTACATGGAGCCCCAAAACTACCACTTTAGACTTTATCCTGGAATTTTTAAAAATCCATGATGATTTTCATCTTTTTCATTAAAGAAGAAGAGGTGGACAAGGCTAAAGAGAGAAGGAGATGGGAATCTGATTTATTCAAGGTTCATGTTCATTAGATAGTATTCCAAGTTATATATGCATAATATATGTATACATACATTATGTATGTGTTTTATATTAAATAAAACATTGAATGGGCCCTTAAAAATATTGCTTCTCAAAATATGAATCGCCATCCACTTGTATAAAAACTATCCAATCAAAATCTTTGGGGAGTATATATCACTCAGGACTTAGTCAGCAAAAGAGAAACTGCACTAGGTATTTTATAAGGTTTTTAAATAATATTTTTATTTATTTATTTGACAGACAGAGATCCCAAGTAGGAAGAGAGGCAGTCAGAGAGGCAGTCAGAGAGAGAAGAGGAAGCAGGCTCCCCGCTGAGCAGAGAGCCCAACTCGGGGCTCGATCCCAGGACCTTGAGATCACGACCTGAGCTGAAGGCAGAGGTTTAACCCACTGAGTCACCCAGGTGCCCTGTACTAGGTTTTTTAAACAGAAAAGATTTAATATAGGAAATCTGGTATGTTAAAAAATCATTAGAAGTGTTAGAGGAATAAAACTCAGAGGACCTTTTTGATATTGTCAGGTAACACTGGGAAGCCTTTCTACCTCTTTCTATGCACTCCCATGTGTTGCAAAAATTGGAAGCCTATAAATTATATTTCTCAGATTTCTTGGCCAGCAGGATTCTGAATATGGTTTAGGTCTTACCGATGATACACATTTGTATGACATTTTAAAATGGAATGGGGATGAAAGTCGTTCTTTATATGGATTCCAAAAGATATAAAACATGAATTTTTGTGGTGGCTTTAGCATTCTTACACAACTCTTGCACCCAAAGTCTCTGGAGGACATGTAAAATTAACAATAGTTTTCTGCAGTCCTCTGACCTCTGTGTGGTAGTTATAATTTCCTATCTTTGGACTATAGCTTTCAATAAATACTTATTAAGTTTCTATTGTTATCCTAGTTAGTTATCATATAGCGTTATATTAGTTTTAGGTGTGCAATATGGTGATTCAACACTTCCTGTGCTCATCACAAGTCTACTCCTTAATCCCCATCACCTATTTAATCCATCTCCTCCCCACCTCCCCTTTGGTAATCATCAGTTTCTTCTCTATAGTTAAGAGTCTTTTTCTTGGGTGCCTGGGTGGCTCAGTGGGTTAAAGCCTCTGCCTTTGGCTCAGGTCATGATCTCAGGGTCCTGGGATCGAGCCCCGCATCTGGCTGTCTGCTCAGCGGAGAGTCTGCTTCCTCCTCTCTCTCTGCCTGCCTCTCTGCCTACTTGTGATCTCTGTCTGTCAAATAAATAAATAAAATATTTAAAAAAAAAGAGTCTTTTTCTTGATTTTCCTCTCTCTGTCTCTCTTTCTTATTTTTTCTCTTCATTTATTTTGTTTTGTGTCTTAAATTCCACATATGAGTGAATTCATATGGTATTTGTCTTTCTCTGAAGTACTTATTTTGCTTAGCATTATACTCTCTAGCTCTATCCATGTCATTACAAATGGCAAGATTTCATTATTTTTATGATAAAAATATACTGTATATATATTACATGTTCTCTATCCATTCCATCAGTGGAAACTTGGGGGTCCTTCCATATTTGGTTATTGTGAATAATGCTGCTATAAACATAGGGGTGCATGTATCCCTTTAAATTAGTAGTCTTATATTCTTTGGGTAAATATCCAGTAGTGCTACTGCTGGATCATAAGGTAGCTCCATTTTTAACTTTCTGGGGAAACTCCATACTGTTTTCCACAGTGTATGCACCAGTTTACATTCCCCTCCACAACAGTGCACCAACAAATATTTATTAAATTATGGAATTAATTATGCCCTCTTAAGCTCCATAGAAAATTATGTGCCTGCTGTTCAATCAAACAGTAAAAAGGGGGGAGAGTATAATGCATGAAATAAAACAAAGTAGTTAGTTAATTTTCTCCACATTCCCTAGTTCCATTTGGTGATGTGTCATAATACAAAAAATGCCGCCAAATATCAGTCATACATTATGACAATGAGCATTTACTTTCCTTTCTTCCTTTTACACTTATCACTGCTCTCTCTGACAGTAATGCTACTAAGTGAATGCCAAATTAATTTCTTTAACAGGAGAGAGAGGAAGTGGGATGTTGCAGAATGTAAAAATTGACAAAACCCTGCCATGGGCTAGACGTTTTCCATAATTTTGTCTTCTTACAGCAGTGATGTTATATTGGGCTCATTAATCCCACTTAAGGAATGTGAACTGAACCTTGTTAATGTAATTAACTATTCTGTGGTTTTTAATTTAGTGATTGAAATGGTTTGTTTACATCATTGGGCTACAGGGAGGGCACTGTATTGCCTTGACTAAGCTTTAACTACCAACTCCCCATATCATAGAAAGAAAAGGCAGGTGGAGGCATGTGTAAAAGGTTTAAGGTGGAAGTCAGAGATACCAAAATAAATGAAGGAATATATCTGCATATTTGAGAAACCAGTAAAAAAAAAAAAAAAACTTGGGTCATGATCCCAGGGTCCTGGGATCAAGCTCTTTGCTCAGCAGGGAGCCTGCTTCCCTTCCTCTCTGTCTGCCTCTCTGTCTACTTGTAATCTCTGTCTGTCAAATAAATAAATAAAATCTTAGAAAAAGAAAATGAAAGAAATAATCAAAACATAATTTAGTGGCATATAAATAATATAACTGACATAAAAACAAATCTAAGTAAAACAGTGATGTTTCATTAACAATTTTATTAACAAACAAATCGAAGGTGAAAAACAATGGCAAACATCCACAGTTGTTCAACAACAATGAAATTAAAGAAAAGCAAATACACAGATTGAGACACACAAATAAGAAATGCATAAAATTGTACATATAATGTTATTTAGTTTTATTTATTTATTTATTTATTTTTCTTTTTTTTTTAATTTTATTTTTTATAAACATATAATATATTTTTATCCCCAGGGGTACAGGTCTGTGAATCGCCAGGTTTGCACACTTCACAGCACTCACCATAGCACATACCCTCCCCAATGTCCATAATCCCACCCCCCCAACCCCCCTCACC